>NW_015151286.1:266968-268157 GCF_000732505.1 Cyprinodon variegatus | reverse complement strand
ACCGCTTCCTGCACCGCACAGTTTAGGTGTTAGGTTTTGTTGCGTTGATTAAATTATAGGATTATAGGATGATTAAGGAATCTTTCGTTGGTGGACATGTTTCTGTTGGGAGGAGTTTATGAGGATCCAAGCAGTAACTGACATCCATCTAGGCAGTGCTCTCTAACCCCCGAAATCACACATTCTTTATCATCAGCGTTCCTTAGTGTTATTTTTATGATTTGGGGGAAAAAATGGAAGAAATTTCACATATATGCATCAGAGCGCTACCTGTTGGTTCTCTGGATGGTTTTCTATGCTTGCAAAAAAAACTAGCAGCAGAAGTGGAGTTTGGAGATGCAATCCACATCTTAAATCTCTCTTTGCTCTCCTCTAATTTATCCAGAAGTTCTACAATCACACTTTTTCCTCTCACTCCCAACTTGGTGATCGGCTGCTTATTTAGCATGTCTGCACTGAAAATGCCTTTCCAAATTACTCTTTTTATTTTTTGACAAACTCTCGTTACAAAGCAAAAATGCAGGCAATCTTTCTGCATTGATAATGAAACCAAATAATTCAGTCAATTCTTCTTTGAATCCTCTTTTCTTATCAGCTATCTGCCTTTTTTTCCGTTTGGGATCCATGGCCTGAGAAACACCTGCTGCTTTGTTTGCCAGGCACCGCACCACGCTGAAACATGCGTTGCAGGCTATGACCAATGATCTCTATGGCCATGGTCCAAATTTTCCTTGAAAGAAATGTTTACATTTATTTATTATACTAAAGTTTACAGCATTGGAGCATAATGAATGTTTGTTTGACCTCCTGCCCACCATATTAAAATAAACGGAAAAAAAAAATTGTTTTCATAAATTTTTGAAAAAGCTCCAGGGAGCCACAAGTGGGGGCGCTAAAGAGATGCGGCTCCGAAGCCACGGGCTGCCGACTCCTGGCCTAGAGGGGTAACATGACCCTGTCTTTAAGCTCTACTAACATTCTCCACACTAAAAGAAGGAAATCTATCCTCTATATTTACAAAGAAAGGTATAAAATCAGATCTAAGCCTGTTTTTTTCTCTATCCTTTCTTTTAAAAACCCGTTCCTCACCTTAAACAGACAATATTTCAACCAATATTTAAACATTTTGTCACTCAATTTTTAAGCAAATGATCTTAAATGTCCTTTTTTCAACCACCTTTTCTGTTCT
>NW_015151286.1:261222-264977 GCF_000732505.1 Cyprinodon variegatus | reverse complement strand
TTGTACATTTTTTAGCGTGCGCAGTGAAATAGCTCACGTTTTTATAGACGCAAACCTTTGATAGATCCGGCCCATAGTCTTGGTTGGGTTGGTCTTGACAACAACGCTATTAGGAAGAAGCAAAAAATGAGCTAAAACATATAGGAACATTTTGACAAGTGCAGCCATCCAGTCTTTTGTCAGTTCTGATTGCACCCTCCCTTCCATAGTCTGCATTACCAGAGGCTGTGTTGCAGAAAATACACTGCAAACTGTTTAACTGCATCATTTAAAAGCTTTCCGTCTTTCTGAATGATATGATTTCACCTGCAGAACAACAGTCTGAATGCAGCACTGCATCCTGCTCATACATTCTGTTATTTTGAAAGACTTTGGCACATTTTTTCTCTTCATATCTTGGTACTAGGGTTGTTACTATACAAACATTTCAAATGTGATACGATATCAATTTAGCAGAAAACAACTTTAATCTTGAAGATTTAAGGCACTTTCTAATAAACATTGAAATATATATCTTTAATGTTTCTTTAAATTTAAAAAAGAAAAAAAAAAACTACCAGCTGAGAAGATGTTTTTAAGATCTTAACAAAAACATTTCATTTAATAACTTGAACTTTTCTCTGATGCACACAGAAAACGTACCTTTGGTTTATCCATTGCGAAAACCAGCTTTTCTACATTCTTCTTCCCAGCTCCAGACTCTCTCTGCTGGCTGGTGACCACCATAAAATCCTCCTGGCACCCACCAAATGTGATTACTGAATGGTAGGGGTATGTGAACAAGGTGTGCTGCAACATAATAAAATAAAAACAGTAGAAAACCATAACCATAGTGTATGTTTGGGTTTCCCACGGAAAATCCCTTCAATTTTGTCCTTTTTGTGGGCTTAACATAGCATAACGGTGTGAAACAGTTTTCACTACATTTCTGTGTCTCTGCTCTTCTGAAACGACTAGCCGCACAGTGAGCCAGACCGAGGAATGAAACACATCAACACAGGCTGTAGAAAATTACAGAGGTTGCGTTACGAGAGCTTACATGTTGGGAACCGCCGTCTGTCAGGATTAAGTTTGTCAAATCTGAGGCAGACCATTTTATTTTCCTTTGGACTTCTGGCTCTTGACACACGGCGGCATAAAAAAAATAAAAATCTCAGGCCAAAGGGTCAAGGCAGCTCTGCAGTTGTGGCTGAACCAGTTGTGCAGCATAGCTTTAACAACCAACATCCGTTTTTGAGCTTTAGAGTAAAAAGCCTTCAGATGTCACCTAAGGGAGAATTCCTCGAGTGTTAAATGAGCTAGATATCGTTTTTTTCCCCACAAATCTTCAAGCTCACCATCGTAGCATCCAGCACACACAGTCCATCCTCACTAACTGCCAGCCACACCTGTCTCTGGTCAACAGGAGAAGGAGGCACAGGCTGTTGATAGAAATACATACCTGTCAGATATAACACCTATTTGCTTGACAAAAAAGATTTCATCCCAACAACAGCGATAGAAAGGAAGAGACTGAAAACCATACCTTGGCGCTGAAGAGTTTGGCCCCAAACAGAGGCCATTTTCTCGCCACGGTCAAATATATTCTCACACATTCAGATGCACTGCAGCCACGAAGCATCGACCACTTGGAGGCCAGACGCTCAGTAAGATCCCTGAGAGAAGAAAAATAAAAAAATTGAACATTTGTTCTTGGATTAAGGAGGTAAAAAAGACATTTTGCCAATAGAACAAGACAATTTACACTTAAAATAAGAAAACACAAATGCATTGTCCTATTTGAAGTGCATGTTATCTAATTATCTTATTTTAAGAGTACAAATACTCATACTCATACTAAAATTAAGGGTAAATACACTGAATTTAAGAGATTGTTACTTATTTGTAGATTGTTTTTCCAGTGATAATGAATCTCATCATTTTGTTTCATTGCACCATAAACCTAATAAAAGCAAAGCATCATGTCCACTGAAGGGATGATGTTTGTTTGACCTCAGCTGCTCTGTGGTGCAGTCCTGCTTGTAGCGTTTTGGGTAGAAGCGCTCCAAGGCTTGCAGAAGAATTAGCTGCGATTTAGAGTGAGGGGAGCCAGAAGGAGAGGAAACACCAGTTCGCTCATAATCACCATGTTCAACCTAAAGGAAAACAGAAACATTTGAGGATATTTAAAAAATAACAACCAAGCTGTCACAGAAATTGAGCGTGGAATGGACATGAACCTCCCTTCACATTAATCTAGCTTTTGATAAAAAAAAACATTTTTTTAAATGGCCTTTTCATAAATGAGGGTCATGTTAAAAAACCTTTAGGAAAAATTTATCTTACTTTACTTTACCACTACCTTAGGTGGTTCTAGACCCTGTTGTGGCCCCTGTGGTAAAGACATATTACGAAATAAATTTATGATAAATAAATTATCACATGTAATGGTATAGAAACTGTTGATGGGTCCCTTGGACATTTTTTTTTTTATTTTTTAAAGTTTTTTTTCTTTACAATAATGGAAAAATGAAGCGGTCGCAATTTGAGCTTAAAGCTGCAGTCTGTAAGTTTTTAAAAATCACTTTTTTGTATTATTGGCTAAAACTGTCCCTATGCCCAGACAGCAGTACATGTGATATGTAACCTGTGAAAAAAACTGCTTCAATTGGTCCCGCCTACTGCCTGTATTTCAATCTGGAAAGAATATTTCGGGACGAGTCAAAACAACCAATCACAGCCAGAGGAGCGTCTGATGGAGTGTCAATCACAGCTCACACACGCTGAATCCCGCCCCCTCCCTCTCGCCGCTTAACCTGCCGCAGCGCCCGGCTGCCGCAGTCAGGAGGACGCGTGTGGAAGTCATGCTGGAGCGACAGCCACCAGCGAAAGAGAAACTGCCCTTACTTCCCCTGCCGACAACTGCTTACACGGCAAACTTCGGTATAACCAGCATCTTATATCTAGCTGCTTGGAGGCGAGTGTTATAGCTCTTACCGGTTCACACTCCATGTTACAGATGTTACAGACTGCAGCTTTAAGTCATATTGAGATATGATCACATTTTTTCATCTGGTCCATTTAAGGTTTCCAGTGTTTCAGATGCCTTTTTGATTCTCTAAATATGATTGTCAAATGATGAACCATTTCCCAGTTTTTTGTTTCATTTTTTCGTTTGGTGCCCCCATGAAAAAGTAATGCCCTCTACATCACTACCCCGTGCTCAGTGGCAGTTCTATTACTAAACGGGCTATCACCTGGACAAAGCCTTCAAAAATACCCTGAAAGAATGTTGTTCTTTCCACAGTTCCAGTTTTTTTCAGCTGAAATTAAAATTTGGCGGAAAGACAATACAAAGGTGGGCCTCAAGATGACACAGATGGCAGCACTGTTGCCTTGGAGCAAGAAGGTTTCAGGTTTGATTCCCATCCCGGGGTCTTTCTGAATAGAGTTTGCATGGTGTCCCTGTGCATATATGCCTTCCCTCCAGGTACTCCGGCTTCCACCAACAGTCCAAAAACATGACTGTTAGGTGAATTGGCTTCTCTAGATTGTGGTTGTATGTTTCTGTGTGTCTCTATGTTGTCCTGCAACAGACTGGCAACCTGTCCAGGGTGGACCCCAAACCTTTTGGATCTGATCCAATGGAAGATCGTGTTGTAGGATGTTGTTGTGTTTATTTTATTTTTATTTATTTGTTTATTTATTTATTTCGAACAGACAGTAAAAACAATCAAGAAAGAAAAAAAAATTGAATGAAACAAACTTAAGAATGA
>NW_015151286.1:250663-260352 GCF_000732505.1 Cyprinodon variegatus | reverse complement strand
AGAATGAAAATATAAAACAAATTATTTTGCCCATGTGACATGCAAATTTTATATTTTCTGTTCGAAAAGGAGCAGGTAGAAGATACATCTTATACCGTCCTGCCCCTTTCCTACTTGTCAATTTATCAATTAACAAAACAAAACACTTGTTTCCATTCCACACGATGTTTAGCCATGTACAATTATTTTAAGTACTATTTTATGTTATCAATTACATTATAGACTATTAAACAGTCATCTTATATAGCGTATTTTGCTCTCATTGAAATTGAAAAGAACACACCAGAGAAAGTTTTATGCAAGAGGGCTTGCATAGCTCAGACTGAGAAATACACCAGGTTTAGAGAGATGCGATTACACAGTAAAGCACATCCGCTTTGGGGAAAAATACAAAATAACATCGCACAGAGAATATATAGCAGGTTGGAATGACAATATTGATACTTTAGATGTTTATTAGCTCATTAATTTAGCTGAGACACTAGTGGAGTTACAACAGTTGTAAAGCTGTGACCTGGATACAGTCAGGACATTTCTGGATTTCGTTTGCTGTCTGGTTCCACTGTTTATAGTTTAAACTGTGCTTGTAGTAGTTTATGAACATTTATACTATGTGGATAAACAAATATCGAAGTTACACCCTGGGTCCATCTTCTTACAGCAGGAGTCACCAACATGGTGACCAAGGGCACCAAAGGGGCCCTCAAGGACCACATGGGGTGTCCTGAGCATCTCACCAGTGGACTAAGTTTGAAATTTTATTCTATGTTGCTGCTCTTATTGTTTTTTTTATCAATAATTTAGAACATTTAAGCAGTTGTAAGGATTTCAAAATAAAAATATCTAAAAGCAAATTAGAATTGAAAATAAACAATAGAAATATGTTCATTATCTATAAAGATTAGGTGAATACTGACTCCACCTTTTCATAGGTCAGTATTGGATGCCCGTCCAAAAGGCTGAGTATCGATGAAGTAGCTCCCAGACATAAAAAGGTTGGTGACCCATGTCTTACAGTGATTAAAGACAATAAAACATACAGGAGTTAAATTCCTCCTCTGGAACTGGGGTTAGTGGTTCAGCTAAAATAACTTTACAGATGACTGGACTTTAGATGCGTGTAAAACTAGGGTGGAGTTTGAAGTAAAAAAAAAAGGAGAAAAAAAAAGAGATTTTTTTTTAATATAATGCTCCACATTCTAAATGTTTCCACTGTTCAAAACATACTAATATCTGGATGGACAATTTTAGCTAAAAGTGTCTTTCTGGTGGCAGACTGAAATTAAAAGCATGCCATACTTGGCAGCTTTAAAACTATGCACATTTTTGTTCTCCTATCTCATTACATCACAATAACAGAAAGTTTGTATTTCTGATGTGAGACATTATATATATCACCCTTATATGAAATGATCATTTTCAGACCTGTGCAATGAGTGCAGCCACCTCCAGAGCCAGCTCTTTGTTCACAGGGAAGAGGCCTCGCTGAACTTCATCATTCACCTGGTACACCAGCAGGAGGCGCTCTCGCTCCGTCTCTCCTTTAACCTGAGCTCTGAAACGCAGCCTGAACACAGAGAAGGGCAGCATCCTGTGATCCATCACAGCAATCGGCCATATCCATATTTTCACAAAAAATTTCATGACAGAATAAAAGATGAACCTGTTTTTGTAGGTTAGCCGAACAATCCGTGTCCCTTCATTTTTCCCAGGATGCAGTTCTTTCAGGGCCTGCTCCCACTTAGAAATGACATCACAGATCTGGAGCAAATAGATAACAGCCATGGTTTCAACACAACATATTGACACCATACAATTATCAGAAAATAAAAAAGCAATCAAAACTCGAGAAGCCTTTGTCCTTTTTAATATTATTTAGAGCGCTGTTTCCCCCTAGCGTTAACTTTTGTTTAATAGATGTATGATCTTAATTTATTTTTATTTTTTCTTGTCTTTCTTCCTTATTGTTTTGCACAAAATGAGGACATTTACTTGAATGGTAAAAATGTGAATTTACACTTGTTGAAAATGTCTGTAAATAATGGTTGTTGTGAATACCTATAGTGCAATATGGTTGCTCTGTATTGTTCTTTGCAGAAACAAATAAAGTTGTATTAAAGCAAAAAAAAAAAAAGCCATGGCTTCAACACAATGATACTGTAAAAACTTCCATTAGTCCTTTCAACCAGGAGATGGCAGCTCTGAAGTAAAAAAAAATTGTCAAATGGAGGTCCAGAACTTTTTTGACTGTTTTTGAACATGATCAAATATATGGACGTTTACTCCACTAAATGCAAATACAGCAGGAAAGTATGTTGTACTGACAGTCAGAAGCACCCAAGTGTATTAGATGATATTGGAACAAAATTATCTCTTTCAAGGAAATCAATGTGTACTAGCAGCAAAGTCACAAGAAATAGGGAAGCTTAAAATAAAATTCTAACCAGAGTAACAAAATAAATATGACAATCAAAACAATTTTCATTCATTCTTCTGAAAAAGCATTTTTTTCATCATTTTAATTTAGTTAATTTATTTTTCAAATTCCCTTGTAGCAGAACATGATTTTATCTTTTTCCAGTTTTTGCTAATTAACCAATTATATGCTGAGGTGTTTTAAACAAATCATCTGGACATAATAAACGATTCATTAAGGTAATTATCTAATTAATCAATAAAAACTGAAATGTATTAATGATGTTAAATTTATAAACTATCTCTGTTGGAGTTATTTCTATGGTCATAACCCAATCGTGGACTAGTTTGTTATTTATAGAATTATTTGATATAGATTCTACACGCAAATATATTCATTTTGGGGTTTTTTTCTGGTATTTATTTAAATAACAGTAAACATTTTTTGTGCACATCTGTCCAACACTTATTGGTCTTACCTTGGCTGATGGCTGCAGGCAGTGCTCCAGATCTTTACCAGACGGATCATCGGTGAAGAGTGTAAACCCTGTTAGCTGGGGTTTCCTCATGCCGATCCGCTGGTTCAGTGTGTTTAGGAACTCTTCCACAGTAGTGGAGCCGTCAAACCCCACAACCTGCGCAGAGCACACGTCTGATTGAGGGGTCAACTTTGTGGTGGTGCTTCGGCTACAAGATGCATGCAAACTGCAACTGCATACATGCATCTTTATTAAAGGAATAGTACACCCAAAACATGATTAGCCTTCATTTTCTACTCACCCCCATGCTGAACAACACTCTGGAGTACTTTTTTGATATCTCAAATGCATCTGGAGATCTGGGAGGCTTCTTGCTGTCTGCTGACATTCAAATAATGGAGGTCTATGGCGCCCGAGGCAGAAAGGTCCATAAAAGTCCACAAAAAACGTGTCAATATTCCTCCATACTGCTCGTCCAATGTATTCCAAGTGTCCTGAGTGGGTAGCGTCCAGAATTTACTCGAAACAAAGTCATTTAGAATGTTTTTAGAGCATAAACAGTAGTGTATAGGATTTCCTGAAAGCGCGCGCCTGCGCGTTCAGGACGCTACGGAAGCCGGCAGACCAAACCAGATGAAAGTGCGCATTCAGCGTCTGCTCTGCCGATAATGCAAGCGTAGAAGAACAAATGTGCTGTTTACCTGTGCAAAGAAAGAAACAACGAAAGAAAAATGTCTGAGGACTTCAGTGTTGAGGAAGAGCATGAGTTCTTTGCCGAGCTGAATGCGCACTTTCATCTGGTTTGGTCTGCCGCGGTTTCCGTAGACTCGTGAACGCGCTTTCAGGAAATCCTATACACTACTGTTTATGCTCTAAAAACATTCTAAATGACTTTGTTTCGAGTAAATTATGGACGCTACCCACTCAGGACACTTGGAATACATTGGACGAGCAGTATGGAGGAATATTGACACGTTTTTTGTGGACTTTTATGGACCTTTCTGCCTCGGGCACCATAGACCTCCATTATTTGAATGTCAGCAGACAGCAAGAAGCCTCCCAGATCTCCAGATGCATTTGAGATATCAAAAAAGTACTCCAGAGTGTTGTTCAGCATGGGGGTGAGTAGAAAATGAAGGCTAATCATGTTTTGGGTGTACTATTCCTTTAAGTGGTTCTTTTCTTTTGAATTCACTTTTTCTTATTCAATTTTCTTATTCATTGGTAAGGATATATGTTTTTGGAATTGTCTGCCAAACACATAGACAAATAAACAGAAATGTCCCAATCAGATAGAATATCTGCTTATTAAAATAACCTGTAAAAATGTATCAGATGAACAAACAGGTGGAAAATACACAGCTACAAGGACACAACCCATTTTAAAACAAGATAGACTGATCAGTGTTGATCAATAATCCATGCTGTTAGATCAGGGAAGAGTTTTAAGGAATTATGAGTTGGAAAGCATTTTAAAAGTGCATGGTACCTGATAAGTGTTGTTCATAAAGTGAACTGGGATGCTGAAAGGCAGTGAGTGATGATAGGGGTTTCTAAGCAGGATGGACACTATCTCCATCCGGGAGGGTTTCGCTTCCCGCTCTCCATTCTGTAGCGTTCTCTCCAAAGATCTCTGACAGTATACAGCATACTTCCCAACCTCAGTCCTTTATAGTAAGAGAAACCATAGAGTAAAAAATGACATCACCTAAAAAGGGCCAAAAACTGGATTCAATGACTTTATAGTAGTTTGCAAAGTGATGGTATAAGTTTTCACCTGGGGTCAGCACTAAGCTGAAGATACTGCCTCAGGTACCAAAGGAAATGCTGCTGTGGGAGGAAGAGCGCCACACACAGCGACAACAGCTGCCAACACTGCAGAAAGGATCACATATTACGCTTGTTTACACCATCAACAAAATCTATTTATTCCTTTTATATTTTGGATAACTGAGCCGACCTGGGTGAGGGAGTAGTTGTTCGGTATCCGGCGGTTGGTTTGCTTGATCAGCTGGCAGTACATTTCGTTCTGCAGCTCTGGGTGGGTCAGACACACTTGCAGAGCATTCTGGGCCAGGGATGTGTGGTAATCAACAGAAGGAGACTCAACCAGCACGTTGATGAAAAGCTGACAGGACTGCAAAGAGGAGCATAATCACTAATATTAGCTAACAGAAGACAAAGGAACTACAAAGGAAATGTCATTTATATCTTATATGCCGTGTATCAGCTATGCACACTGATTAAAATGAATACCCATTATCAGTTTAGATTTCTATTACATATTATTTATCCTATTTACTCACTATGAAAGTTTTCACTCAGTCTGTTTCACCTTCAAGGCCACACCATTCTCTTTCAACAAGGCATTGTCAAACCGGTTAAAGGAATAGTACACCCAAAACATGATTAGCCTTCATTTTCTACTCACCCCCATGCTGAACAACACTCTGGAGTACTTTTTTGATATCTCAAATGCATCTGGAGATCTGGGAGGCTTCTTGCTGTCTGCTGACATTCAAATAATGGAGGTCTATGGCGCCCGAGGCAGAAAGGTCCATAAAAGTCCACAAAAAACGTGTGAATATTCCTCCATACTGCTCGTCCAATGTATTCCAAGTGTCCTGAGTGGGTAGCGTCCATAATTTACTCGAAACGAAGTCATTTAGAATGTTTTTAGAGCATAAACAGTAGTGTATAGGATTTCCTGAAAGCGCGCGCCTGCGAGTTCACGACGTTACGGAAGCCGGCAGACCAAACCAGATGAAAGTGCGCATTCAGCTCAGCAAAGAACTCATGCTCTTCCTCAACACTGAAGTCCTCAGACATTTTTCTTTCGTTGTTTCTTTCTTTGCACAGGTAAACAGCACATTTCTTCTTCTACGCTTGCATTATCGGCAGAGCAGACGCTGAATGCGCACTTTCATCTGGTTTGGTCTGCCGCGGTTTCCGTAGACTCGTGAACGCGCTTTCAGGAAATCCTATACACTACTGTTTATGCTCTAAAAACATTCTAAATGACTTCGTTTCGAGTAAATTCTGGATGCTACCCACTCAGGACACTTGGAATACATTGGACGAGCAGTATGGAGGAATATTGACACGTTTTTTGTGGACTTTTATGGACCTTTCTGCCTCGGGCACCATAGACCTCCATTATTTGAATGTCAGCAGACAGCAAGAAGCCTCCCAGATCTCCAGATGCATTTGAGATATCAAAAAAGTACTCCAGAGTGTTGTTCAGCATGGGGGTGAGTAGAAAATGAAGGCTAATCATGTTTTGGGTGTACTATTCCTTTAATATGCAGCTCTTGCTATAAGTTCCTTTTCATGCCTTTAATGTCTCAAATGAAGAAATTAGGCCCCACAGGACCATATCTAATAAGTTTTGTGCGTATGACATGACATAATGTGAACAAGGACAAAGGGTTCACTAGAAATAAAAAGAGCACATACACAAAAAACTTTAATAGTAGATTTCTTTTGTTTGAGCTGAAAACAGGGGCACTATTTAATATTTTCCACGAGGCTCTTCTGATTCATTAAAACTTCAAAAGGCTGAGATGTAAAAGGCTGTCATTCATTCCATTTAGGCTCATTGTTTGCATTTGGGACAGTTTTTAGGGCTGGCTGGTCAAAGATAGAGATGATCATTTCTGCCTTCAATGGAGCATTTGGGGGTTTGGAACATTGACGGTTCAGGGAGGAGGCTCCTGAGGGGCCACATTCAGAGCTAGAGAGTTGAGACAGAGAAAAGGGAACTGCCAGCCCCCCTACAACCTCCTGGTTCTGCTTTGATCACATTTTGTGTCCTTCATCTAATCTTTTCTATGTGCAATGGTGCATGACCTGTCATGACTTTTCTTAAAGGATAAGAGTGGGGGTTCTTTTCCAGTGGCAACAAACCACAGGAACAGTTAGCCTCAATCAGGGAAGATAATCAAGACTATTATCTCTCTTCCAGACTCTTGATGAGGTAGGCCCCTCGGATGCAAGCCTCTGATCTATTTTAGAAGCAGGAGGGAAGAGAAAGGATGGACCAGGAAGCACATCCACGATGCAACACAGGGGAGAAAATATAAGAGATGTAGACAGAATGGCAGAGGATTCGGGGGTTGGGAGGTTAAGTGGAGCACAAACAGAAAACAAACAGAGGGATGAGGAGTTTGGAGACAGACCTTGAATAGTTTAAGAGCTTCAGTCTGCAGAGCTTCAGATGGCAGGGTGGTGAGAGGCGAGCGCAGACCCTCCTTACAGAAACTCAAGGCCTCGCTCTTCCACAACACAGACTCTGCAAAAACACAAAGAGGAAGATGTGTTTATATGTAAACCTACACAGACAAAGCAATATTGAGTTTCAAAGCTATTATGAGTCAGAAAACCAAATTACAGGCTGCTCTGCATTGGTAAACAGGGTCTGGAGTGGGAACTGGAGCTAGCCCACATCATGATTCAAAAAAACACAGTACGACCTTGTAAAGAATTAATTTATGTCCTTTATCTGACACTTTTATCACATCAATTTTTAAAAGAAGTAGAATAAAACAATAAATCCCCCTTTAGAAATACTTTTAAAAAAGCACACATTAGGGTTAATGAAAGGTAATCGTCATTTCCCGCTTCATCCCGGAACGGGTCAAGGAGGCAGCATTGTCAGCAGAGACTCCCAGACACATCCTTGAGCTCCTCTTGGAGTGAACCAAGGCACTCTCATTCCAGCTGAGAGTCATAGTCTCTCCAGCATGTCCTGGTTCGTCCCCTGGCCTCCTACCAGTTGGACGTGCCTGTAACATCTCCTGAGGGAGGCGTCCGGGGGAGATCTGACAAATATGTCGGTGAGGAGGAAAAGCGGCTCTACTCTGAGCGTCTCTGGAATGACCAAGTTCCTCACCTTATCTCTAAGGGAGAGCCCAGCCCCCCTGCAGAGGTAGCTCATTTCAGAGGCTTGGATCTCTGTATTTTATGACAATAGGTGAGGGTAGGAACATAGACCGACTGCTAAATCTAGAGCTTTGCCTTTTCACTAAGCTCTCTTCACCACGACAGGTCAACATTGTAGCAGCAGCCAATCCGTCTATCGATCTCACACTCCACTCTCTCCTCACTCGTGTATAGGCCCTGTTGCAGTTGCAACTAAATATTTAGGGGGCATTGCTGCTCCAATATTGAATATCACAAAGAACAGAGTCCATTGGTTTTCAAAATTATTTCTGTGTCTGATCCTCTTCAAAACTCAATATAACCTCCTGAAATGTGTTGCTCTTACATCACATCCTTTCTTCCAGGTACACTGGACTATATTTTTTCCTCTTTACAGCAGACTGCTCTGGATTTCTGATAAACCAAACCCAATGCTGGCATTGGAAACAGACCAGGGTAAAGCTGGTATGCTTCAGAGTCCTGAAATGGGTTCACACTGGTGTAATTAACTTCAAAAACCAAATTTAGAGCAAAACACGTTCCAAGCATCTAGAGCAAAAGCAAAAGAAAATCTTAATAAAGTATTTACATCTTTATAATCTAATAAAAAAAAAATCTGTCTTAGTCCTAATGCTTTGCATAGAAATTAGGTCAGAACCTTCCCATTTTAGCTCCCATTCATGAAACCTAAGATAAACCGAAAAGTCAGATTCTTTATAATAAAAACCTCTCACCTGGGTCTCCCTCCACATCCATGAGTTTACCAATGAGTTGCTCATACTCTGTGCCTACTTTCAAGGTTGCACTGCTGCCAGCCGCTACTGTCAGGTGATACAACCATGTGTCCTGCAAAGAAAAAAAACAAAACAAAACACACTTTTAGATTTCAAGGCAGAAAAAGATGCTTGATAATTCAGGTTTCCTCTTCTGCAACCTTCTCCTGCTTGGTGCCAATGAGCAGATAAGTAGGACTCTGGTCTTTGGGTTGGACCACTAAGGTGCAGTGAGAGGAGAGGAATCCCCGATCCCCTGCCTCATAGTCCTCGTCTGAATCACATGAGCGATCCACTTCCTGCACAGATGCCTCCTTCATCTGCAGCTGACCCAGAGGCAGCTGGAAAACACAGATTAGCACAAGCAATAAATTAAAAAAACAATCAAAAGCAAATTTTTGCTTATAAGTTATTCAATTGCACAAAATAAATGATTTGCCAGAACATACAGAGACATATTAACATCTCAAACCTTGTCCTCCTGATTGCGAAAGTAGCAAAATACTTTTCCCACCAAAGAGCACCAGACCAGCTTTGAGTGTCCATGTTTAACCTTATAAAGGAGAATTAGCACAAAGGACATAAGAAAAGTTAGAAAAAACTTGGACACTATGGCCGTTTGTAAAATAACTTTTTTTGTGTCTCTAATCAAAATTCTCCGATTACTTAAACACAATTAAAGTTGTTGCACTTAAACCAGAAACCTGAGCTAAATGAGTAATTCAGTCTAAATCAAGATGTAACACATCTGTGCACTTAAAATGTATGTATGTCATCCCCCTCATCACATTTCAACATTGCTTGAGCTATTTTTCCAAAGAAAATGAAGAAACTTCTCTCTTAATTGTCTAAAAGTGGAGAGATAAGCCCAGTAGTCTAGTTGTAAAAAAAGAAGGGGGGTGGTGGAATAGTTTTTTTTTTTTTGGAAGCATACTTAGCCTAATCAATACAGTGTATTAACCTAAAGCAATATGGTTGTTACATGTCAGGTACGCCGGTCACTGAGTTTGACCAAGGCACCTTACAGTAGCCTGGGTGCCATTCCGAACTTAGTCCCGCCCACAAGGTTTGAGGTCGGGAAGTTCGGTCTGGCATTGCTCAA
>NW_015151286.1:232055-250378 GCF_000732505.1 Cyprinodon variegatus | reverse complement strand
TGACAACAATTATGCGTCGCTTAACATACGTCACGCACTCCGTTGCTCTTATTGGTTGTAGGTCTATCCAATTGAGTGCATTTTTTTTCCTGGTTCGTTCAAAACACGCCCCATAATCACAGCTCTATGGAGCAGCATCAGACTCATATTCTGACTAGAATTGAGTCAGACTACGTCAGGCTAACCTTACAGTAGAACGGCAGTCAAATTTCCCAATGGGATCAGCTTCATAGTCATGGTAGGCCACTTCTTTCATTTTATTTATTTTGCTCAGGCGACTCGTAAACCCACAGCCACCCAAATGTTGAAAAGGCAATATTATTGCTATTACTGTTAATATATAGTAGAAATTTTACACATTCAGTAATAAAATGTCACAGTATGGGGAGATGGTCATTTAAGAAGGGGGATGATTCTAGGATTTTTTTTTTTTTTTTTAAGAAGGGGGATGCCATCCCTCATCAACTCGAGTACTGAATAATACCCTGAAAGCTTGGAAACTGTACCTGCAGTGGAAGAGGGTTTTAAGCGTAAACAATCAACTTTCCAGAGATGTTCAGTAATGTAGATACTTTTTTAAAGGCATTTAATCATTTTTTTTTCAAAGAACTTAAAATGTATTTAAGTTCTTTTTTTCAATCCCTACATCCGAACTGGAGATCCCCCAACAGTCTGTCAACAGGAAGGGAAACCCTTTAAGCTCAACCAATGGCGTTGAAGGGAAGGTGACAACTAATTCCTGCCAAATGGAAACACACAAAATAAACAAGGAATGCAGCTGGGGATAATAATCACATATCACTGTCTGCTAAAGCTTCTCTGCAGAATTACAAATGCAGAAATAACCCCTTCAAGAGGAAGCAAAGGGGGTTCGGACTTAACTTCCTCACAGAGTCAGGGCCTCCCTATGTCTGAGCTGCCATTATGTCGCCACTGCAGATCAAAGCGGGTTTGCAGAACCCTTCGATGTGTCAGCGAGAGGATGTTAGCTCCATCATCTCAGCTTTAGGCTGTCATTCATCTGCCACAGACCGTCACGCTCACCCCCAGAAGTGTCTGTCTTAACAGCAGGAGGGTGGAGGGTAACATTCCAGCACATCCTGACCCTGTGGCCATGTCTGAACGTGAAGGAGTTCACAAATGTCTAAAGACCATCCTGTGTAGACTTTTCCCTTCTTAAAAACAAAAGCACATCTATATTTTAACTCCCATCTCTATGTCATCTATATTTTAATCTCCCATTTCTATACATTTTTGCATATCTCTTACCGCAGCAGTAAGCATAAATGTGGATTTTATGGATCTAGTAAATCAAACTTCTTACCTTTGTGAGCCAGCCTCTCACAGTGGGCTTTGCCCTCGTCTCCACAGTAGTGGGGCTGCTGGCCTGAACTCTCAGGATGTTTTGCAGAACTCTGATCCACTCCTCCAGCAGGTTGGGCGAGTCAGCTGTCAGGTAGAAGGTCTTCTTCTCTGTAATCAGCTGATGGGGAAATATAAATGTTTTGGATTTTTTTCTAAGATCGCAATCATCTCTCTGAAAACATTTCTCTGGGTTTTTCTGGTATGCAGCAGTTTAACTCTACTCAATTCCTGATTTTATCTCATCATATTTTTATTTTTTAGCTCTTCAGCACTATCTTCACAGATTCGCTTCTCATACTGTTAAATACCCTGCAGCAGCAGCAGTAATATTGCAGTCTATGAACACAGCATTTAAGGTCGAACATCAACTCACTTGAAAGGTCAGTGCTCCCTCCCCACGTACTATGCAGCACGACGAGTTCAGCTCAATCTGACCCTGAGGTTTTCTTATCACATCACTCTGAAAAACAAAAAAAAGCAGATCATAAACAGAAATGGCCAATCACAAGGCAGCATCAAGCTCTGGGCTGCATTTCTTCCACAGAGATGGGGCTGATGGAGGACAAATACCCTCAATAGTTCATGTTTCCAATGCATATAGCCCACTTCAATACATTAAGGGAGGGAGAAGATTTACAATTCATAACTAAAAAAGTACAGATACAATCTCCCTTTACTCTGATATACCTAAATAGAAATTTATGAGAGAACAAGCTGGGCTTGGATTTAAAACAGCATGCAAACCATGTGGAGATAGAGTGCATTGTATTTAATTATCCATAAATGGCAAGAGGATGGTGTATGTGCAAAGCTACCAAAGACCGCCGTCCACTTTAAGCTGGGCATACATTGATACCCACAGCATGATGCTGTCAAACCCATCTTTCAATGGTGGCGATGTTCTGGTGGAGGTGAATAGTTCTCCTCTTCTGTCATCTCCTACAAAACTTAGCAATTAGCAGACAGAGCTTCACATAAATCTCACTTTTCTTCGAGCAATTGCTTTTTTCTTACCACTCTTCCATGAAAGCCAGCCTTACAGGATGTCTGATTAAAAGTTCTTCTCTCTTTAAATTGTCTTTTTTTTGTAGTTGTGGATCTTTTCAACTCCGAAGTTACCATGGACCTTTTAGCTAACCTGACTCCGCCAGATAGATTTGCTCCGCATATCCATCTGGAAACCTTTCGTTGAAGTAATTTTGGGAAGGTGCGAAATCATGGTTAGCCGATTGGCCTATGTTGGTGATAGACGGGCCAAATAAACCAATCAGATCAACGAAGCGTATGACGTACTAACAGAGCGACGACGAAGAGGAGCCAATTGATAGATCAAACTCTTGCCGAAACCAGTCGGGAGAAGAGCAAAAACATCTTTTCCTCTGAGAAAAGCCTCCAGAGCAGTGTTTTGCTCTTCTTTCAGTGAAGAAATACTCTGTAATTCCAATAAAACTTGCTCGATAGCCACGCTAACGCTAGTTTAATCGGCTGAAGCCGCCATGTTCCTTAGACTGAACTGTCGCGCTTCTCGTTGCGTCACACCTCAACCCGCCTCAAAGCCAACGCTGATTGGACGTTCGTTTGGTGAACGGCTCCAAATTTTCTTTAACGGAGAGTCTCCAGACTGATCTGTGAGTGAAACCTCTAAAGCTCGCGAGATCACGATGGTCTCACGAGGCTACCTTTTAGCACAGGGGTGGGCAATTCCAGTTCCTGGGGGCCGGTATCCTGCAACTTTTAGATGTGCCTTGGGTTCAACGCACCTGAATCAAGTGCTCAGATAATTGGGAGGACTCTGCAGGAACCGACTGCATACTGAGGAGGTAACTCAGCCATTTGATTCAGGTGTGTTGGACCAAGGATGGATCTAAAAGTTGCAGGATACCGGCCCCCAGGAACTGGAATTGCCCACCCCTGTTTTAGCAGCTTCTTTGATAAATTCTCTGCTTACTCTGAATGCTAGTTTAAAGCCTGGCCTACACTGTGCAATATTTTCAATCGTTACATGCAGTTGCAGCTTAAACTGTATGACTAAACCAAAGGGTTTAAAAGTTCACAGCTCTCGATGCATGTTCTCACAATGTGCGGCTTCAATTCAATTCAACTCAGTTTATTTATATAGCGCCAAATTCACAACACGTCATCTTAAGGCACTTGACCCTCTGATGCGATCTTACGACAGCCGTTTGCAATTCAAACATGTTTGATTTTCTCCCGATCTTACGATTCCTGATCGGCAGGTGGTCGTGAGAGAGTAATGGCTACTCGTTAATCCCTGTGCTTCACAACGCAGGACGCACAATGAGGCTGAAACTTGGCTTGATCGAAACATTCGCCCCAAAAAGGCAAAAAAATTGTACAATACAAGGCCCTGTTTAAGCCTCCAGTCATGCGAGAATTTTTCAAAGAGCAGAGTTTCATCCTTGTTGTGTGTTGTGTAGTACAGAGGGGGTAAAGAGGGGTGAATAGCCTCTCACAATCACCTCCCTATCAGGAATCGTAAGGTCAGGAGAAAATCAAACATGTTTGAAATTCAGTCGACCATCGTAAGATGGCATCACAGTGTCGAGCCGCACATTGCGAGAGAGCTGTAATCTTTTAAACCTTGTGGTTTGTCATACATTTTGAGCTGTAGCTGCATGTAACGATTGAAACTATTGCATAGTGTCTGTCCGGCTTTAAACTAGCATTCAGAGTAAGCAGAGAATTAATCAAAGAAGCAGCTCAAAGGTCTATGGAAACTTTGGAGTTGAAAAGATCCACAACTAAAAAAAAAGACAATTTAAAGAGAGGAAAACCTTTAATCAAACACTCTGCAAGTCTGGCCTTAAAGGAAAAGTGCTAAGAAGACAACAATTGTTGGGGGAAAAGTGAGATTTTGCGAAAAGTTTTGTAGGAGATGACAGAAGAAAAGAACTATTCCCCTTCCACTAGAACTTCCCACCATGAAACATGGCTTTGGCAGCATCATGCTATGGGTATCAGAGGTAGACTGATACTTAGGCCAGCCGATATCTTTGGCCAATACTAGCACGTTTTTCTTGTAACAGCATTGGCCGATACAGCAGCCATGCTTTGAGATCTTATGGATTGCCTCATTGTTACTCGTCCATTTGCTATCTTCTCTTAATATTTTGCTTAATTTGCTAATATTTGTTTGTTTGTTTTTTAAATTCAGACTATTATATGATTGTTTAGCATTATGTCATTTTTGTCATGTAAATAGTAAGGGAAAAAAGCAATATTGGCTCCAACAATGTTGGCAGCACATATCAGGAATCTGTTAGATGATGGCAAAATAATCGGTATCGACAACGGCCTTAAAAACCTGTATCGGTTGATCAGATGTGGGTTATTTTGGAGTCATATTGCAAAAAGACTGCCAGAAACTTCATTTTCTAGCTGTGAAAATCAAGTTTAAATTTATCAGAAAAGATTTGCAACTATTGTACTCAACCTTAAGTCAATCATTTAAACAAATGCAATTAACATGTTTTAGATTTTTATTTTCAGCAAAACCTGCAAAAATATGTATCAGTTTGGTTTGTAGAGCTTCTTAGAGGGACAGCAGAGCCTTTTTCTGCAGTGTTTCGGAGGCAAAGAGAAACATCTGGATAATAGGAAGGAACTCACAGGAGATTTGTAGTAGAGGATCTCTCCGTTCCTCAGGACGAACCAGCGACGTTTCCAGGCTTTTACTTGACTACCCATTTTCAATAGGTAACCCGACTTCTCTAGCGTGTCCTTTAAAGACAGAAAGATACTGTTTCTCAACTCATCTGTCAAACCCAGCAGTAAATTAGCACTGCTAAAGTGGACTTACTGGTGGACTACTCTCACAGGAATAGGAGGAGGTGCGTTGGACTTTGTGTTCAGGTTCAGAGTAGTCGCTGTCCAGAGAGTAAGCATCAGGTGGGATCGCATAATCACTTTCAGAGCTGATGGAGGACATGGACACACCTGGGGAACAACAGAGACAGTATTTTGGCTGTGTAGTGCAAACATGTTGTGCTGTTTTTCTGGTACCAGAGCAGTGACAACTCTGTTTTGCTTTAAAGGTTGTTGGGTTTCTTACTTAGCCAGAAATTACTCAAACTGTTTTAAACGAATTAAAAGCAGAGGTGTAAATGTTTACTTTTTATGTAGGCAAACTCAAAGTCACTTTGAGCTTATTGGGCTGTAAGAACAGTTTGTATGAACAAAGCCATTCTTCAATCGTTCCTTCAAGAGATTTAGGAAAAAATGTCACATTCACCATTTTTTTGTTGTTCCTATTTCTAATCTCTCAGGTATGAACAAAGTTATCCTTACCTTTTTGCATAATCAGTCAGCTGTGATCCAAAACTAGTTTTTCACTGAATGACTACATTTGTAACTGTCCATTTTATTTATTTTCAGCCTTTTTTATTGTCATTACACTGTCACAAGAACAGAGCAATGAAATAACTTCCATGAATTTAACCTAGCCATTGTACGGCGCCTGGGAAGCAGTGTGGGGTTAAGGGTCTTTTTGCTCAGGGGCCCAGAGTGGCAGTCTGTGGGAGTGGGGCTTGAACTCAGAACCTCAGGATTTCAAGCTTTATGCCCTAATTTTGTAAGGAGAAAGAACAGTCAGAGATCAATCTGCTACTTGTTAGGAACCCAGTTTGTGTGAGTTGTGTTTTTGTTTGTTTTCCCTCTACCTGGTGCCGCCTGGTTCTCGTTTGCCTCCTCAAACACCTGCGGATGGTCACCTCATTACCGGAGGACTCTTAAGCTGCTGACTGCCACTACCTCGATGCCAGAGTGTTTGCCAGTTTTTGGCACTCTAGCCAAGCTGAGTTTTGCTGAGTCAAACTGAGTTTTTGTCTACCTGAGTTTTAACCTTGCTGTTTTTGTATTTGCCTCTAGGCGGGAAGTCATCCTGCAAACTGGATGCTTTGGACCTTCTCCCCCCTGGAAGGATTCTCTGAGCATATAACTGAGCTGAGGATTCAAGCTAGTGGTTTGGATCTACTTTCTGGATCTCTCTGAGCAGGGGATTCATCTCCACAAGAAACCTTCAAGTACCGCAGGAAAACTAAGTGGCAGTCAGCTCCTCCGTTCCTCAAGGAAAAACCCCAACCTAGGGTAAACCCTGTCCGCCCTCCAACGAGCAAGTCATTCACTGGAACAACCCACACCGACTGGATTCAACAAGAGACATCTTTTTCTGGAAACTCCCGTTTCGACAGTGTTCAGAGCAGCACGGGACTCCACTCAACCTACTCTCAATAAAACCTGTTAAACTTTTCCCCGGTCTCTCTGTTTGGTCGTCTGCATGTGGGTCAGAGCTTTAGATAAAATCACGACACTACTGAAATAACATCTGGAACAGAAAATGGATGGAAAGTTCAGCAAAGCTCTTCTAACGATGAGACTTTAACTTCATAGCAGCTCCTTGGCTTTGGTGTTACACTAAATGCTGAATGTTTGGGTCTGTCTGAATTCATCAAATTACAGATTCGCTGTTAACATTTTTATTTTTATGTTTATGCAATGGAGAGATGACAGACATGGTATGTCCGGAGATATATAGTAAATGTATGCAGGTGTTTATTGTTGTCGTGTTGGTTAATGGTGAACTCATAGTAAGCATTTACATCATAAGTTGTCCCTCTTGCCTCCATCAGTAGTTTTCATTGACTGTTTTTGGATCAAATGGTTTTTCTTTTTATATTATTTTAAGTTTTTTAATGCTATTTTTACTTCTGTAACAGCATAACAGCATTTACAGCTCTTGTAATTTATTCCTACTGCTTGGCTTTACTGGTCCTTTAGTTCTGCTGCTCAGATTACAGAGAAGCTCTTCTCAGTCACCAGAAGCTTGATCGTCAAAGTTTTTCCTTCCTCGTCCGCATTTCTCTAAAATGAACACCTTCTGACAAGCATGTGAAGTCGTAGCCTTCCCATTTATATGTAGCCTTATATGAAATTATGGGGGCACTGATTATGCAGATTTAATCTCAGACAGGTGGACTGCATCGGGTTCACGGGGATAATTTACTGAAATTTAGAATTTCTTTTTATTTGAGGTGCCGTGTTTGTAGGAGTCGACACAGGGGGAAAAAGTAAGAGAAATTCATGAAAGGTACACATTCACATTGTCCTCACCCCTCTTTACAGCCCGCGGGCTCCCAGGAACGCTGCCTTTCCTTTCTGGGCTCAGGATGGAGGTCCGCAAACTGGCCAAAGAGCTGCTGTCATCCTCTGAACCAGAGTCATCCTCCGGTAGAGGGACGCTACTGATCTGAGTGGCTTTCTGGGAAGAAAAAAAAAGCCTAAATTTAAAGGTTGCTCTCATAATGATAGCAATGATCTTTGTTAAACTATGGCTGCATTCAGATTAAAGTTTAAAATGCTCTGTACATTGTATGATATTGAGACACAAAAAGTGTTGGACTTACCCCTTTCAGTGTAGTGTAGACAGGAACATTGATGTTTTTATAAATGAGCTGTGTGAAAGGACCTGTAGCGGGATGCTGGGGTAGGGTGGAGCCTGAAACATTAAGGGTTTATTAGAAACTAAATTATACATTGGAAGGAACAAACCTGCAGCATTTGAGGCCCAACAGAGACTAGAAGGTAAAAACTGTGGCCACAAATTACACAGAAAGTTTGTAAGCCTCCTTCCTTTTTCTATGTTGCTGCTCGGAATCAAATCTGAAGAGGCAAAATGTTTCAGATGGCCTCCACAGATA
This sequence comes from Cyprinodon variegatus, assembly GCF_000732505.1. Classification (NCBI taxonomy): domain Eukaryota; kingdom Metazoa; phylum Chordata; class Actinopteri; order Cyprinodontiformes; family Cyprinodontidae; genus Cyprinodon; species Cyprinodon variegatus. Next base: position 242,297 of record NW_015151286.1, on the reverse strand, counting down.
CCAACAGAATGAGCTACAAAGTCTCAAACCGACACTCTACAATGAGGGAGATGGGTCATAATTAGCTGTGGCTGCAAACTTTTTTTTTTCCATGTCAGAGCCCGATGAATAACAAATTTAATAATAGTATCTAGGCTTCATTTTTAACCACAAATAGGAACCTTGTTGCAGACGGACTCATAGTTTCTTTAGCGTAACAGAAACTGTCTGGAGAGTAACATTTTATAGCTATATTGGTGTAATGCAGTTGAACTCTAAGTAAAAACAGAAGACTTTCAGCTGCTTCCATTCGCTGAGGATTTACACAACCACTGCATGCAAAGTTGGCATGTTAAAGTAACAATAAAGGGGGAAAATAGAGCAGAAATTCAAGATCTACTGCTGCCAGAAATTACATTTATCAAATAAAAACCTTTATTGGAAAAGAGATTTGCCTCTGCAGTGAACCGCTGAGGACTTTAAATCTGATGGCAGTCTGCTGAATATGGGAATTTTTTTTTTACTGACAGGACAAATTGGCTTTTAAATCCTCACCTGAAAAACTCACATTTCAACTTGAGGCATTGCTTTGACTCTTTTGTTTTTATATATATTATCTTTCTATATAATATCTTCACCTTTAACACATTTGGGGGCGTCTGCTGTTCAATGTCCTTTAAAATATTTTATTCCCATTTTAACATGGAAAAAAGTGATCTTTATAAGTCTGAAAAAAATGACTTAGATTAATTTCAGAAATAAAAAACAAAAAAAAGGATGCACATTTAATCATATATGCCTTCCAAGCCAAAAAAATCTCTTCTTCTTTGACAAACTTTTGCTTTAGACTACAAAAAATATTTTGTGATGTGAACAGAGATAATAAAACTAAAACCTGTTATTTTTCCGTTTCTTATTTATTCGTTATTATTAGTGCTGCACCAAGACTGATACCAGTATGAGGCGGGGCCTCGATCCAGCACTAAAATGGTGGTATCGGTATCGGGGAGTACCAACAAATAGGGCACCGATACCATTTTGAGAGCCAAAAGTTTATTCAACTTTTGTCACCCATTCCAGGTAGACAATAAAAAGTTCTACTGGATTCACTTTGTATTAGATTTTTTCCTGCTTCACAAAGGTAGGCAGCAGCTTGACAAAGCCATGATGGCAATTATTTTACATCACAGTAGTATGCAGTTCTTCATAAATATAAACACACACACATCAATTTCAAACAGATGGTATCGGTATCGGCCAATACTGCACAGCCAGGTATTGGGTATTGGTATCGGTGCCAAAAAATGGCATCAGCGCAACACCAGGTGCGTATAAGAGCAGGTCATATCTTTAAACAATTTGCATCAGAGTGTATACATCCATGGCTAATCTGAAATTTTATTTCATCTAAATAAAATTAACAGGGAGCAGAATTTAATGTCCAGCTCTTATCTACTCACTAAAACCCCTATATCTAACCAAAGGAAAAGTGAAACTCAAAGGTTGGTGTACTAAGAAGAAAGATAACCTCTTACTAAAAAAATGTTACCTTTAAAAATTCTGGCTTGTCTTTAACCAAACCTTCAATCTAGAGGGGAATATTTTCACATCAGGTACAGCGTGGTCTTTAAATCAGCTGGAAGCGTGTTTAAGAGTTTGCAACCCTCAACGAAGAAAGGTCACAATATAACTAATACCTGCAGGAGGATAGTTTGTTTTATAAAGTCCTGACTTGTGATGCTTATGGTGACTATATTGACATTTGTATATCAAAAACCTAATGTAATCATTTTGCAATAGTAGAAGATGCAGGCCTACCTCAGTACCTGCACTCTCACAAAAAGAGAAATCATTTAACCCAGACAGTAACATTTTACTGCTGCTGATTAAAGAGCAGCTTTTCCGCCCTCTCATCTTTTTACCCCATCCATATTGTTGCTTTTCTTCTCTTCTTTTCTTAGTAAAGGAAAATCATAGGAGGCAGCTAAGGAAAAGCCTTTCTTGAAGAGAAGCAGACACCTGTGCAGGTGTGAGTAGCCCCAAGCAAGATGAAGGGACATCAAAGCATCAATGGCGGATCCAAACAGGCCACCCTCGCCATCACCGCAGCTTAGGCATCAGTTAAATGACAGGTCCCTTGGCAGTCCTGATTCACTTCCCAAACAGGTCACTTTGTCAGGGCCCTTATTGCATGGCCAGACAAGGAGCATAGAACTATGGCTTTGATTACCGTTAGAACACTAGTGTGGTAATGAATGAGAGGAAGCTGTCAGATACTCACCTCGTCCAGGGCCTCTGGCTACAGCCCCCGCCTCAGATACTCTCATTCCTGACTTTGCCACAGCATAGATCCGACTCTCCTGCAGGAAGCAACAATCAGAAAGACCAAAGCCTCAGTTTAAACATCATTTAAAATAACTGAAGATTTAATAAAAAAAAAACTATCTGACTACTTATCTCATCTTGAAAGAAAGAAAGAAAGAAAGAAAGAAAGAAAGAAAGAAAGAAAGAAAGAAAGAAAGAAAGAAAGAAACAAAGAAAGAAACAAAGGAAGAAAGAAAAAATTGAAAGAAAAGGGTTCAAAATTTGTGCACATATTTGGCTTTTGTCTTGTATAAAAGGTAACTTAAAAAACTTTTACCTGCCCATTTCAATTTTAACTTGTATTTTACGATATACACAAACAATATTTAACCTTGTTCATTATATGGCCATATAGCCATGGTCCTGAATGATATATTTACATATTTACTCTTAACTAATCCAATTAAACACACATTTTAATTGCTATTTTCATTAAACATTTAAGCATAATAGGGACATACAAAGAAAAAGTAGCAAAGGAGCAGCATAAAATTCTAACTAAGACTGTAACTTATTTTATACTTATTAAATTTAAGTCTTTGCAAAACTTTTGAAAACTGTTGGACTTGTATTTTATTTGTAAGTTTATCTTATGCATCTGATTTGGAAAAAGCTCCAGAAGGTTTAAGGTCTTGAAACTGTCTGTTTTAAATTTTTTATTTTTGGTAAGCTAACCAGAATTAACTAATACAGACCTACCATAAAACTTCCAACATCTTAAAGATTGAAAATATGGTTCTGTTGAAAAAAATATCTACCTAATTTATCCCAGACATCTGCTAACCATTTGGATGTATTTTCAAGAAAAGGAATGCTGTTTGGTAATGTTACAGGAGGTCAGGCAGCAGACAGTTCCTCCACCGCACAGAAGAGGAGCCATCATGATAAGGGAAGACTGTTCTTTCAAAGCAGCAGTGGACAAAACATTCCTGCCTTGGTTTTTTTTTTTTTTTTCTTCTATGGTTTTAAACTTTTGAACATCCAACAAACTGTCTGTTTCAGTTTAAATCTACTGCATTTGCCAATTGATTTCTTCTTTTTTGTCCATTTAAGCTTAAATTCAAACCTGGTTACAATACCGGGAAACAAAAAGTGATCCTTTTATTTAACCCCCTGGCCTGTACATTACGATAAGGTGTGTACTTCTGTTTAGTTTTAGATGCTTCTATAAGCTTGAGAAGTCAACCAATAAAACAGCTGTAGGTGGTTTTGTACCCATGAAGGGAAGCGATGCAAAGGAGGAGTTGGTGGCTTGATCAACTCCGGATCCAACTGCTCCAGCTCCTCTGCTAGTCCCACAAAGGAAACCCCATCCTGAGACGGCACCTCTGATTCTGTCCCCTCCACCACTCCGTCCATGCAGTCCAGAGGCCCATCATCAATATCAGTTTCTTCTACAAGCTGAGCGAACGGCGAAGTGCTGGTAGCAGAGCTCTTCAGCGTGGACGAGGCAGAGGACGGCGTCATGATGTCTATGTTGACGTTGAGCTGGTGCAGTCTGTCCAGGCTGGGCTGCGGCTGGCTGTAGTGCTTCTTCACCAGCTGGATGCTGTCTCTGGGGGTGAGCGGGGTTCGTACTTTTGGTAGCGTCATGCTGGTGCCCGAATGATGACCAAGAGACTGAGGAGTAATAGGAAAGGGGTTGTTGGTGGAGGGCGAGCGGGAGAGGAGGGGGCTTTTGGGTGCTACTGTCATGGTCAGCCCGGGAGAGCTCGGCCTGTGCGCCATCTCATACGCAGAGGATGAAGATGAAGAGGACGATGACGAGTGAAGACACTGAGAGCGGAACTTGCTGCTAAGCTCATCAGAAGAGTTGTCTCTGTCAGAGTCCCCTGCTTTGCTCTCCAGGCCCTCTATGAACTCTTGTCCACTCGTGGAGCCGCTCGGTCCATCCTTGATCCAGCTCTGAGCATCATAGGCTGTAAGGTTTCCAAGACAAACTTTTTTGTTCAGCAGTTCTGGAGACTTTTTCACATCTGTGGAGACAAAACAACCAATTATTACAAAATAAAGCTCTATAAAGTACCAGATTAGGCGTTTTTCTTTTTACATTACTGTAAATGCTCCAGACTGTCATATCTGCTCTTTCAAATACACTCTGGTCTTTATTTCTTTGTAAACTTGAAAGACGGTGGAGCTACAATGATTAATAAACACCTGAGCTTACTGGATGCTTAAACACTAGAAATGCGAACATGCAGCACAATGAAATTAGCATATATCATATAGATGTGGGACAACCAATAGAGAAATGATACCTTTAAGGACTGGAAGTTAACCAAAATGAAGTGCCTGGAAAATGTATTCAAGCTGCTTTAACTTCAATATATTTGGGAGAGTTTCATATAATAAACAGACATAAAGTGGTGTATAATAGAGAAGTGGAATAAAAATGACACTTTTTTATGTTTAAAATCATAATAGTGTAGCAAACATTTGTATTCAATCTCTCTTGGTGATTACTTAATGGAAATACCTTTTACTACCTTCCTTACACCTGAGCAGTAGACCTTTGCAGTTCCTCCAGTTACCAAATGTCTTTCTAAGATTAAGGAATGTGTAAACATCTAAAAGTTTAATTTTTTTGTGATGCAGAATATTAGTGGTGGAATGTAAAAAAGAATATCTATATTTTGTAAAAGAGGAGCAGCTTTTGCATCTAGCAGCCAGCATTTTCAAACTTTCTGCTTCTTATGATGAAATATATCAAGGTCAAAGTTGTTCACCTGGCAGGCTCTTGATAGAGGCAGGCCCACGCAGACCAGGCTGCCTCCAGCAGTCCTCCTGGGCGGGAGGCGTGCTGGGGCAACTGGGAGGAAAGAGCGGACTGTTGGGTACCAGGTGGGCATCTACAACAGGAGACATAGCAGGAGATCCAGAGGATGCAGGTTTCTCTAAAAGAGCTGCAAAACAAACAAATAAAAGCAGCACAAAAGCTCTGAATAACAGCTTTAAACAACTCGGAATATACTTTTGTTAATATCCAATTAAGTAAAAAAAAAAAAAAATCTTTCTGTCCTGAATGATATCCCATTCCCAGTTAAGGCTACCAGTTAACATCAGTCTAGCAGCATAATAGAGGGCCCATCAGCCTAAACACAGACAAGAGCAGGATTACAGGACAGCCCTGGTACAGAGATGAAGAGATGGCTTCTTCGCTCTCCTTAACTATAGGTATACAAACCAAGCTTTTTGAAGAAGTAGAGATTGCACAGTTCATCAGACTATCAACACAGCCATTCATCATAAGAAGCATGTTTTGCAGCAGTTTAAACACCAAGTATCGCACTACAGGCTTAGAACTGGCACCAGTAGTTCACCATAGTGTTAGTTAGCCATGTGGTGCTACTGTCTGGAAGGTCTGCAGCCTGCTCCTTTGATCAGGAAAGGAAACGCAACAGCGTGGATGGACACAAGGGGGGAGTCATTATTCAACTGGTACTGAAAATTGACTTTTAAAGGATGTAAAATAAAATAAAAAATCAAGTGGGCAGGTATGGGAAGGAATAAGGGCTGAAAACATTTATTAGCGTATGATGAAGGGCAGGGGTCCTTCATGTTTTCAGTCCAGGACCCCCAGATTGATAAAAGGACAGAAGAAGGACCCTTTGCTACGACCGTGGGGGGTGGGCTGGTAGAGGGGACGTTTTTAGCAGTTGGTTGAGGGGAGCCAAAAAAGGTATTAACATCAGAGGTTTGAGGAGCTGACAATGAATATTTAACCCAAAGTGTTTTAGAACTAATTTCAATCTGAAAAAATACAAATAAATTATTTAAGAATAACTCAACAGTTATCAAAACTTTGTGTAAATTTTTTTTTTTTTCTTAAAGGTAACATACAGAAGTTTTGTGTTTTTTTGTGAAGAAATTCACAACCCTACTATAGTACCTCCAACACTCCCTAGGGGGTTGTGACCCCTGTGCTGCGAACTCTGATTTGGGGAAATAAAGTGGATGGGAATTTAGGGTTTGTAAAGCCGTGAAAAGGATTGCATTGTTTATAGTTTTGTGAAGTTTGATTCCAGACGATAAGCCAAAAACCTCCGACAAATTAGCAGCATCCAAATTCTGACACAATCTGTATGCCTCAAACTGACCAATCACTCCCAGAGATTGGTGGGGTGAATTTTAATTCCTAGGTAACAGTTACCTTTTCCGACAATTTCAGCTGTAAATACTTCTTTATTAGAGTTGCAATTCTAGTTACTGACATGCAAAATCCTTTGTGCTGGAACAGGAACAATAACATGAAAACAGGTGGTGGATGTATGTTGCTTAGAAGATGCTTTTCTTTAGGAGGAACAGAGAAGCTTGTCAGGTTTAATTAGATGCTGTATAGAGGTAACCAGGGAAACGCTTGGTAAAACCCTGTTAGAGGCTGCAGATGTCTCCAAACTACACAGTGGTTCAGACTCTAGTATACAATTCAATTCAATTCAGTTTATTTCTATAGCGCCAATTCACAACACATGTCATCTCAAGGCACTTTACAGTTAAACCAGATCATCCAGTCAGATTGATTCAAAGTTTCTATCTAAGGAAAACCTGTTGAATGCATCGACTCATTGACTCAAATACAATCCCTCACACTAAGCATGCTTGTAGCGACAGTGGAGAGGAAAAACTCCCTTTTAACAGGAAGAAACCTCCAGCAGAACCAGGCTCAGTGTGAGCGGCCATCTGCTTAGGCCGACTGGGGTTCAAGGAGACAGAAGCAGACATAGAAAAAGCAAACAGCCACAACTTCAGTAGGATGGTTTAAACTAATGCAGGCATGGATGATTAAGATGGGATGAAATGTTCAATAAAATGTGATCTCCTGTTGCTAATTTCCATCAATACTAGAGTCTCGAGATTGTCAGACACTAAGGTTTGAAAAGAAAGTTTTTTTATTATTTAAAATTAAAAACACGCTTTTTGCCAGATCCCTTTTTTCCCCTAATCCCAAAGTCTGAAGTGTGACATCACTCAGGGAGATTGGCTCGCCAATAAAGTAAATATGCATACTGAAACAGGTAGCGATAGCAATGAAAATACTGATGAATTTTGGTCAAGTTAGTGTATTTCAACAGAGGACAAACAGGTCCTACAGCTGCTGCTTTATATGATGGAACCTGATGCTTCGTTGGACGAGGATAATTTTTTGTCTTTTTTAAGGCGACTCAAAGAGCTTACTGCCTTCTTAAAACTAAAACACATTCTCTTTAGCTCCTGTCAGAAGAGAGCAGATCACCTGGTGTGATGTCATTTGGTTGCTAGGGTGGTTGCTATGGCACATTCTCGGATTTCATTTAATGATCTGATACATTTATTTTGCCGTTCGTGAATAATAACCATCGAGACTTTGCTGTGAAAAAAATGAAAGCTCCATTCATCTTTTTAACTAACTTCTGATCTTTAAAATCTCTTAGACCATATAATCTTTCAAAGAAAAAAATGAATAATAAAAAAACATTGAACACTATATAATATATATACATTTAAAGAACATTTAATATCACATATATCATGACTTCCTCAAAATAAACTTCTACTTAAAAAATTGCAGCAAAGCAGGAATAGATTTCAAAACATTTCCTTATTTCTTTTGTAGTCTAATTCAATAAGATGTACGTATTGCTGAAACAAAGTTTTCTAAGTGTGTAAATCTCATTTGCTACAGAAAAATACCTGCACTGCCTATTTCAGCTGAAAGATTGTAAATGCAACAAAAAATAATTACCAGCTTTAGGCATGTATATTATGACAGATATCAGTTCTTTTAACTCAAATGAAAATCCAGACGTGGATTTCTATTTTCTGTCAATAATCAGATGATCATGAACAGCAAAACTGAATAAAAATATGCTAAAGTTTTACTTAAAAAATATCAATTCTTCCTTACAGGCTATAGGCCCAGTTTTGTGCATACAGCCAGCATGACCAATTACAAGGTGATGATGATGATGATGATGATAGCAAGGGAAATCCAAATAAATCGAGGAGAACAGATGGGCAATGTATCAATGATTAAGGCCTGTTGTGAAAGTAAAATTCATCCAGCATGCTGATTTATGATTTATGATGATAAAGTGGATTCTTGAGCTGCAACAACTCAGTTCTACAGAACCAGCGTTATTAGCAAGTTTGTGCAGAGACGTGAAGAATTAAATTTTGGTCCCACTTTTCACATTAGTGTAAGGTTTCTAAAGATATTAGCTGATATTTTTCCTACCCTAGATCTATAAAGGTCTAGGAGCGAGGGAGCAAAAAATTGCATGAAACAGTATTTCATAAAAAGGTTTCACAAAAAAAAAAAAACGATCTCAGCTTATCGTAAAGCATCTTTTGGGACGACTCACATTGTAGTTTGTCTTGCAGCAGCACAATCTGCTCCGTCTGTTTTACATTTGCAAGTTTCAGTTGCTGGTTTTCCAGCTCCATCTGTAAAAGAGCAGAAGCATACGTTTGTACCATAAAAGGTAAGCCAGAGTAGTCAGGTCTATCTAAATAGACTAACTACTCTGTATTTAACAGGATGTATCTCCTTCTGCAGTAGATTCATCTGAACATGTCAGATCTTACCTCTCTGAGCTTAAATGTGACCCAGTCTTTAATCTTGGCAGCCTTCTCTTCAATAATCTTTGCCTCTTGGGCTCTTACTAACATCTGTAATACAAGGAATAGGCTTTGTGGGATTTGACTTATACTTTAAGCACACAAATAGACATTTTTATCTTTAGCTTCCAGCCATACCTGTTGCTCCAGCTGGATCTCTAATCTCTTGATTATAGCATCCTTCTCTTGAAGCTGACTGGTCAGGTCTTGATACTTTTTGTACAATGAGGTCTCCGTTTTATCAGTTTGCATATTTGCAGACTTCAGCTTCTCCTCCATGACCTGGATCTAAAATACAAAAGTGAAACAAACCAAAACATGTCGACTCACATCAATGTGATTCCTTTAGTTTTCATTGACTGCTGACAGCGCATTAACCAGCTCTGCTCAGGAAAGGTTTTTAAAGCCCTGAGGTGATTTAGGATTGTAAAGAATGGGTGTCATTAAATTACTACCTGCAGAAAACACCTGGAACAGGCTGAAATGATGGAAAATTGCCGATTAAAGGTGACAGCACAAGAGTGGGGGAAAGAGGGCTTGTGGGATCTGAATGAGGTTTCAAAACTCAGACTACTCTGCTTTTGATTTCATAGATCCAACCTTTAGGATCACTTCAAACCTCTACAGTGCTGGTTGTTTTCAACAAAGTGTCAGTTAACACTGCATAGAAGTAAAAGACTCTTCTATTAGATGTAAAATATTTATATTTATTGTCCTGGAAGTTGATGTCAGGGTTGCTGGAAAATCAATTCTGACTTTAGGAGATAGTTCTGGTTTTAAACGTAAAACTTTGACTTACCTGCACACATGGAAGGCTACAGCTTTCTTTTGAAAGCTGTCTGAATGAAATATTGGTGATAAACTTCAGCTGTAATGCAGCATGGTTATGCATTAAACACAAACCTCTTCAGATCTCTTCTCCACGCAGCTGTTTCCCACATGGAATCTGTTTTTTTTTTTTTCGAAACTGTACGCTCAAATTATGCTCCACAGTATTTTAGGACGATTACTCAGCACTAAGGTTCACAGCAGCACTCTGTTAACTCAGATTAGCGATCAAAATCTAAAGCAGTTTTTTTTTATAATCAGTTACATTTTGCTCATTGTAATTTTAGACATTAAAAGTCGATAGTGATACAGCTTTTAGTTCAAGCCAACTGGCACAAAGGTTAGAATAAGAAAATATTGCAAATGCTACATTTGTTAAGCTGAATAGTTGCTTTCATTTAATTGTTAACATTTTCTCCAATTGAAATTCCATCAACTGCATGTTGAAATTAGATTCGTTCTTCTTTTTTTTTT
>NW_015151286.1:228302-231245 GCF_000732505.1 Cyprinodon variegatus | reverse complement strand
TCGTGCATCCCTAAAAATTTTGAATTCATATTAAAGTACATTACATTTAAAAATCTGAATTCCCTTCTTACTGCTGGATTAACAAGTACAGTTTTAATATTTTAAATTTAAATCTCTAAAACAATGAACCCTTAGCTTATTCCTATAAATTTGGACAGTATCCTGACTTGTTTTCTTCACTTTGCTGTTTTTAACTTTCTTAATTTCCGCACTATCTGGATAAAGATGATACAGTTACTACTGCCTTGACTTTGTGTACTCTTGTGGATTTTCTTACATTTTGGACTGTTGATAATTCCTCTTGATAATGCTTCTATCTTTCTTTGCCCATTCTCATATAAAGGTATTCCTGCCTTTTTAAAATGAGTACTCAGCATTTCTTTGTCTTAGAAGGTCCCAACTTAGAATTTCTGTGTTCAACTGTGTCTTTTTTGTTGCTACTAGCTTCTTGTCCTCTTTTCTTTTAGAATTTAAAGCGCTCTTGTGTTTAACTGTGTCTCTCACCAGGCCTTTAATTAAAGCTTTTGCCATTAATCTTATGTACTTTATATTTCGTTGCAGAAAATTCTCCTGGATGTGTGTTTAGTTTTGTCTCTTTTCAGATTGAGCATTTGCTGCTATTAGCTTTGGAAACTATCTTCGTTTTTACATTGATAGTCAGTTTATCAGTTTCATAAGATGACTACAGATTTATTGCTGCCACTAACTTTGTGAGAAATAATGCGCTGCAAGCTTCTTTGTAGGCTGCAAATGTACAACATGAATCAAACTGAATTCAATAGGATTTGAGTTTCAGAACAATTACTTGTATAAACTGGATGTGATTTTGTTGATTTTCAATGTGGTAGACAAAGAAATTATAAAATTTATCAGTAGTCTGAGTTGGGAAGTTGGGGTAAAACAATAATATCTTAATGGAGCATTCAAGCTAGCTACTACCCGCATCAACAATAGCTAAACATTTTTACTTTACTTTATTATGTATGTTACTCTAAAGCAGTCTTTTGTTTTATAGTTATGGTTGTAATAGTTCCTGCAGTGGCCATATTCAAACTGTGGAGAAAATGAGTGACTTTGACTGCAAGCTGAATTCTCATGGTATTGTGATGTGTCTTTTAAAACTCAGGTATGTCCTTTTGCTTAAGCCTTTCGAGACCCACTAAAAATGGGTCAGCCAATCACGTTGCAGTATTACGATTTAAGGAGGGACATGCATAGCTGTGACGAAAGCAACAGCTGCCAAACTAAAATGGACATGCAGGACAGGAGGACGTATGCATTTCTGCTACTTTCACATCTGTTCGGTCTGATTCACGATTTCATCTGTGAAAGAAGAAAAGTAAGTTGCAGCTAGTTTACTTGTTATCGGGATTGGCTAAACCCAAACTCCATTGTTTTATCTTGGCCTAATGAGTTTGACAGCTTCTTCTGAAGTTCATCCTTTCCTCGAACAGATTTGATGGAAGCAGTTCCAGCTTAATAATGTGTAGAACTCAACCTGAGCTGAGTTGATGGTAGCTACTCTAATTCCCCAGTTCCAGGGTAAACTGATGACTTATTGAATGAAACATTTTCAAACTATGAAACAAACAAAAAGGTTGTAATTTTAGTACCTTCATAAATGTAAAATCCTTAATACCAATATATATCCTCAGGTATATCATAATATGTTTATGCATTTAGCAGACGTTTTTATCCAAAGCAACTTTTACACTATTTTACAGTTATCATCAAAATGACAATAAGTTCTCGAGACAAAAAGTCCGTAGTCAGAATCAGTGGTGACAGCAAAGAGAGAGGTACAGAAAGAGTCATGGAGGGGTACAGAGGTATGGGTAAGAGTTAGGAAAGGAGATGCTCTTTGAAGAGGTTGGTCTTTAAGAGTTTCCTGAAGGATATAAAGGGATGCTGCTGTCTTTGCAGTGCTTGGTAGGTCATTCCACCATGTTGGAACAACCCATGAAAACACTCTAGATAACCATCGACTTCTTATGTTTAGTAGTAGGAAGTAAATAATACTATCATTAATTTCTATGTGTGGTGAAAATAAGTCACATTTGACCCTTTACCTGTTTCTCAGCTTTCTCAGCCCTCTGGTCGGCTTCTGTCACCCTCTGTTCCAACTCCTGCATCTGAAACAGACGATAAACAGATTAGATTACTGTGATCTTATCTGTCTGAAAAAAAGAAACTGATCCTAAATTAGATTTGACTAAAATGCTCAAAATAGCTTGAATATTAAAACTACTATAACACCAAACCAAATGTAAAAAAGAGCATAAACACATTAAGAGACACTGATGCTGACCTCACCTTTAGAAAAAAATGGATAGAGGCTTTAACACTTGGAAAACAATTACCTAATGGGTGGAAACACTCTGTAATCTACTAACACCTGGCAGAACAGCTAACATCTAAACTATCAAGTTAAAAATGGCAGCAGGCCAAAAACATGCTGACTCATCTTCAAGACCTGAGGCAGAACCACATTAGAAACAGACATCATTGGGTCACTATTGGTATGATCCAAGAACTTCTAAAAATGCAAACCTTAGATAAAAACCTTTATCTATAAAAATTTTAATCCAGAGCCAAATGTTTTAGATGTAATTGTGGCTAAACAGCAGTGTGTATGTGTCTTCACACAAGTTTGGATCACCTCTTTGTGCTTTTAAAGGGAAACGTGTCCATCATAATGGTAAACATACATCTACAAGTACCTTCCCTTACACTCACTGCCCTGAAAGCCCGGATGGCTTCCTTGTAAGTTCAGTGACCCTGTTTAAAGGTGAACATACATACCAATGGATACATTAGTGAATACAGTGGGGCAAAAAAGTATTTAGTCAGCCACCAATTGTGCAAGTTCTCCCACTCAAAAGATGAGAGAGGCCGGTAATTTTCATCATAGATATACCTCAACTATGAGAGACAAAATGAGAA
>NW_015151286.1:221729-225877 GCF_000732505.1 Cyprinodon variegatus | reverse complement strand
CACAGCTGCAGTCTGCGTTTTAAGAGTGAAGGTAGTCTTTGACGTGCTGCAACTGTATAATCATCACAGGAAGCGGTGGCCTACCAATAATGACGTAACGTCTTTCCCTATGCTTACCCAGGCTCGCAGTTCTGAATTTGAGAACAGGGCGAGTTTAAAGTCGACACGTCGAGATTAAACTCAACATGACATTTCAAAATGGCGAGTTTAATGTCGACATGTCGACTTTCGAGTTTAATCTGGTCATGGCAAAAATATTTTTTCTCTTCATGTGTGGCCCTAATACTCCATCGTAATTACAACATCCAACTACCATGCACGTGGGCAGTTTACCTATAGCTCTTACAAATTTCAATGGTGAAGTCCTCTCGAAATCTTAAATGATTGTTGTTGATTGCAGGCGTGTCTAGTAGGAGAATGGCGCTAGGCTTACGGCACTGTGATGCCACTGCCGGAAGATGGCAGGAGTGATGCTCTACTATATTTGTGCAAAAATGGACGATCCCGGACTCAGTGATCTCGACGAAAAGTATTGTTTTTATTTTTTTTTACTGATTAACACTAAATTCATTAAATCACCATGAACATATTAGTTTTAGATATAAATAATGATCCATAGGGCGTGCTTTGGTGGTGCAGTGGTTAAATTATAATAAGGATCCATTGGTTATTCCTTGGTGACCAGATTTTCCTTTAACATTCCTTTGCACAAACATGTTCAAACTAGCTGGTTTATGTGTAGATGATGCATAACTCTCTCTGGCATCATCTAACAACACTCTATTTGGTAGTAAACAAAAGCTCAAGTAAAAAAAGCCCAGTTTGGGTACATGTCTCTATGGGGAAACTTCATTGATTGTAGTGTGTGCTGGTTTGGAGTCTGGCTGCAGACAGGGAGTGTTTCTATGCATAGCTGAGTCAAAGAAAGAACTGCAATATTTCATCTCTAACTTTTCACCCTGAATAGGTGGGTGTTTAATAATATCTCAGATTTCTTTGATCTACATGAGAGATGTCAATACATGTATCTCAAAATGGATAAATGTAAATTGCTATAAAACATCTATGCAAATGAAAAGACAGAGAATAAGGGCAGCTTCACTGAGGTATTATCCATATAAACATATTGTTTAAAGGAAAAAAAAACAGAGGAGCATTACATAATTAGGATAGCAAAGGCAAGGTTGCAGCTGCAGCGAAAGCAGTTTAGTGATATGTGAAATGGAGTGTGACAACATGACCTTTTATCCAAATGTTAGAGCTGAGTTAGCATTCTGTGACACAGAATCTTTAGGTGCCCAACTATGAACATCAATTCATTCATTTCGGTTCACTACTTTGAAAACACAAAACAAAGAGCTGTTAGACATGGTGTTGGCTCTGGGTTGGCAGGATCTCCTGTAGAGGTCAATAATACAGTGGCTCTAAAGAGACATCGGATTAAAGACTGTTGTTAAACAGCATAACAGCCAGCTGAAGAGGGGGCTCCCGGTTCTCCACAATGTTCTTCAATTTATAAAGGATCCTTATTTGCACAATCATTCCAGGAAGTCTAGAAGTCCTCAAAACATAGCCAGCTTTCTGTATCTGCTTTTGTTGAGCTATTTAAATGGTAAATGGCCTGTACTTATATAGCACATTTCAAGTCAGAGGACTTACCAAAGTGCTTCAAACTGCAATCATTCATTCACCCACCCAAGCACTGATGGTGGTAAGCTACAGTGTAGCCACAGCTGCCCTGGGGCTCACAGACAGAAACAAGGCTGCCAGACACTGGAGCCACCAGACCCTCTGACCATCATCAGTAGGCAATGCAGGGGAAGCGTCTTGCCTAAGGACACAACGACACTAAAAGTCAGAGCCTGAACCATCAACCCTCCAGTTGTAGGGCAAACTCCTTCATCCTATGCCACTATTGCACACAGAGCCAATTGTAGCTAACAGAAATGGTGTTTGAAAAAGCAGCCTTACCAAGAACCCACTCTACCTTGATGGACTTAAACTTCCTCAGCAGTTACATTTCTTCTGTACCTTCTCAAAGATGGCTTCACTTTTCTGTTTTCCTGTGGTCTAGGTAAAAAACAAGGTTTATACTCCTCCATCTCTGCCTCTTCCAGTGACATCAATCATGTTTCTTAGACGCAGTCCTTTGGATTAGTTTGTTTCCACATCATGTCACAAACTGGTCGACAAGCTCCCTACTCGCAGCTTTCTTTGAATTTATGACTCTTATTTATACTGAAATTCTGAGGTACAGAGAATGAAAGAAATGATGGCTTTAGGGGATTCCTTTGCTGGTGACCATATGATTAGACACACAATCGTAAAAGCAAAAACGCTGGTTCGGTTTTGCCAGGTAATCAATGATCAAGACCAGGGGTCACCAACGTGGTGCCCTCAAGGACCACATGGGGGGCCCTCAGAGTCTTTTAAATAAAGAACAACCCACCAGTGGGCTAAGTTTGAAATTCTATTTTATTCTGTTGCTCTTCTTTTTAATCATTTATAGAGATTTCAAAATGACAATGTCTAAATAAACTTAACTTAACAGAAACAATAAAAATATGTTGATAATGAACAAAGTTTAGGCTAACGCTAACCCTTGCAGCTCATGGGTCAGTAATGGTCGCCCTTCCTACGTCTCGGTACCCTTGAAGTGGCCCTCAGCCTTAAAAAGGTTGGTGACCCCTGATCAAGACCATTGCTGAAGCCTTTGTCTGCATCCACTGGAGTGGGATTATGATAAATAAGCTTCAGAAATGATAAGAACTTGATCCTCCCAGTACTGCCTGCCTGGTCTGCATCACAGTGGGTTTGTCTAAGCAGGTGAAAATCTTCAACTCCACAGTGATATCAAGCTGCTGGCAGGGTTCTAGAATATGCTTGTTTGTTTAGTTGCGTGGCCCAATAGGAGCTTCTTTGTAGACATTTGTGATGAGAGATGAGTTCCTTAACCAAACATATTCATAAATAAAAAAAACAGCAGAAAAACCATCTACACAGACTATAAAAATATATATATTTTTTTAAATGTTAAGAAAAGCTGTGGCAAGTGAGTCTCCTTATACATTGCAGTAAAACCTTTGAGGAGAATCCATCCCTGACTAACACTAAAGAATGCACAAAAACTGTAAGAATGCTTAAAACTATGTGCGGATAAGTGGACAACGTATACAATGACTGTGTACTGCTAAATCAGTTTAACATGCGTCGGTAAGCAATGTCACTGCATCTGCCACATCAGTGTATGTTATCCTTCTGTGCCACCAGAGACAAAAACAAACAATTTCAACAACACAGCCCCTGTGGTTGCAGCAATTTTATGAAATAAAACAAATCTGAAGCAAAGTAGGACGATGTGGTCTTGGCTGAGAAGGAGAGTCCAACTTCAGAGGCCAGATAGAGAGAGGAGTGGAGGTATGTTTTCATTACTCATCTTTTTGTTTATAAGAGTAACTGCTATGATGTTTGAATTCATTTATTTTGCATGTTTTTAAATGCGACCATTTCTGTCAAATAACATCAGTGTGTTATATATATTTGTAAGGCCAGCTGTACCAGGGACTGCAGGTGTACATTAGCGGTAGAGCTATGACCTGGTACAATGCAGCTGTCCTCTCTGAAGTTAACCTATATTGTACGGTGTCAATATTCAAATAAATAACAATTAATGACAGGCTGCCTTCTAACCTTAGTGTAAAAAAAAAAAAAAAAATCCCTGAAAAAGAAACTTTCTAATCATCTTCTCTATTTAGTCATTTTAGTTTGCACTAAACCCTGTCATCTGTCATACTATGAGATCTTCAGTTTAAATATCTTACCACGTCATTCATTGCAGGTCATCTTTAGACACAAGTTTCTAACAACAACAACATCAACGTGGAAATATAAGACCACTGATTCTGAGCCACAAACAAATATTCCCCAATGATTTTCCTCAAATTGTCGATTATTTTTAATCAATGCACTATTGCAGTCATTGCAGTGCAGGACTTGGTCTGCAGCCGAAAGAATCAAATTGGTAGTGACTCGTTTACCAAAGAGGTGTCTGTTACCTTTATGATAAGCAGTGTTGGGCACGTTACTTTGAAAAAGTAATTAGTTATAGTTACTAGTTACTTCTTCCAAAGAGTAACTGAGTTAGTAAC
>NW_015151286.1:212359-220764 GCF_000732505.1 Cyprinodon variegatus | reverse complement strand
GTTTCGTTGGTTTAAAGGACCACTGAGGCCATGTAAACGGCACTGATTATCCTTATTTTGTTATTTAAATTTTTATGAATCCTAAGATCGTTTTGTCAGTGTGTCCATGCCAGTAATAGTAATATTTCTGCCCAGTATTTGTTTTCATGGCAACACCTCCAAAAGTCGTTTCAATAAATACAGCAATGTATGAATCCAGTTGCTTTCAGTTATGTATCAGTTGAAGACACGATCCAGATCACACCCAGCCAGTCAGCCACTGGTAAGGGCTGTATCTTTTTCTTACAGTGTTCAGTGAAAATATCGCAATGAATCGCGATGCATCGCAATATTTCAAGTATCGTGATGCATCGTGATAGAATCGCATCGTGGCATGTGAATCGTGATTCGAATCGAATCATGACTTCTTTGCCAATACCCACCCCTAGTTAACACCCGTAACAGCCAATCTCATCCTCCCATGCTCATTTGTGGACTGGGTTTGGTTTATCACCATAACTAGCTAAACCTTAACTTTAACATTCCTTTTTTCCATTTTGTGATGTGTTATTTATTCAGTTGTGTATTTTTCATAATTGTTAGGAATCCAGTTTGTGTGGGTTGTATTTTTTGTGTTGTTCTCTCCCTCCACCACCAGGTGGCGCCCTGTTCTTGTTGGTCCTCCCACACACCTGCGGCTGGTTGGCTCATTACTGAGGACTATTTGAGCGGTGGACTGTCACTACCTCGAAGCCAGAGTGTTTGTCAGTTTTGGGTACTATAGCCAAGCTGAGTTTAGCTGAGTCTGAGTCTTTGTTTTCACTGAGCCTAACCTTGTTTTTTGTCTTTGCCTTTCGGCAGCAAGCCTTCCTGCAAGCTGGATGTTTGGCCTTCTTCCCCTGGAAGGATTGTTTGAGTCTCACACTGAGCAGGGGATTAACCTCCACAAGTTCTGTTCAATTCTTCCTGGATTTCCAAGTGACAGTCCGCTCAATAGCTCCTCAGGATCCAACCAAGTCTTAACCTGTCCGCCCTCCAACGAGTCTCTACCTCTGGATAAACCCACACTTACTGGATTCTGGGAAGAAAGTCTTCTCCAGTAACGCGAGTCCAGTTTTCTCAGTCTCTCCAGCCATCGCTCAAAGTTCCCACAGATCCTGAACTAACCGCTGATACTTCCCTTCCCTCCTCCAGTTCACCAGCACACTGAGTTTCCTGAATCCAACCCCCGCTGACCTCATCAATAAACCTGTTAAAACTTTTACCCTGCTTCTCTGAGTGGTTTACTGCATGTGGGTCAGATCTCTTAAGAAAATCATGACAATAATGAGCTTTGTTTCCTCATATTTCTTTTTTTAATCCATTTCCTAGGTGTAAATGTCCTCTCAGCAATTACCATCCCAAATAAAACAGCTGTTCATCTCTTTGTCGGCTCTTACTGTCAAGCTTTGGTTTTTCCCCTACTTTTTCTGTGTACCCCTTGTGTTTAGACAGAACTTTAGGTTTTTGCACTGATTTCTCAGATTTTTAACTGTTTGATTTTCCTTTCCGATGCAAATCTTTATTCCTTTGCTCCTTATTTCTCTGATTCAGTCAGCTGCTGAATATAAATGCTATGTCAAAGACAACGAGTCAACTTTCATTTTTTCACTCATGTTTTTCCATCCCTAAGTGGGTCAATGCATAAAACACTCCTAACTTGGCGAGAGAGGAGATGAAGAGCATGAAACAGTCTTTCCAAACAGCAGTAGGATGACAGCATGGTAGTTCCCCATCCCATTCCTACTTCACACTGCCTTGGCTGTAAAACTTCTATGATTGTGCTTTAATTACATAAAAATAACTAAATAAATAGTGAGCATTCATAAAAAAAAGAAGAAACAAAATGATTTCTGTTCACATGTCTAAATAGATCACCTTTAACAGTTTCAAATAACCCATCACCCAATTTGCAGCCTATTTCCATTCAAAAGCATGTAACTGAGGAAGCTAAAAAAAAAAAGCAAAAATAGAAAATAACACATTTCTAGTTGCTGTTTTATGAGTAACCAGTTTGTTTATTTTTGTAAGTTCGTTCAGTTTGATCCTAAGTGTAATTTAGTGAAGGAACAAGTTGTCCAGGCTGATGAAACAATCCCAATCAGATAAAAACTTTCCTTTGGAGAAAAAGTTAAAGTTTTGCTCTCAGAATTATTTTCTTTATTGATGGTTAGTGATGTCATGACATGTCTAAGGGCCCTGTGACACCTTGCCAGCGTATGCCCGACATCCCAGAATCTCCTAAAACGCTGTCATACGCTGAACTATGTATATTTAATTTTGGGCATACACATAATGTATTCATAGCGAGTCTTATGTAGAACAACATCCTAACTTATGCATAACGCACAGCAGTGGAATGCCTATGAAATGATGCACAAGGTTTGCAGTCGCAACAGATTCAGCGTCATGTCTGCTAGGAAGTTTTTTTGGTCACGGCCCTGGCAGTGAATGCAGGAATTATCCATTACACTCACCTTTACTCCCACCCTATGGTGGGTATGCAGTCTGGAGAAGTTACTCATAGGTTTTGGATAAGCTAGACACCACGACNAGAAAAAAGTTAAAGTTTTACTCTCAGAATTATTTTCTTTATTGATGGTTAGTGATGTCATGACATGTCTAAGGGCCCTGTGACACCTTGCCAGCGTATGCCCGACATCCCAGAATCTCCTAAAACGCTGTCATACGCTGAACTATGTATATTTAATTTTGGGCATACACATAATGTATTCATAGCGAGTCTTATGTAGAACAACATCCTAACTTATGCATAACGCACAGCAGTGGAATGCCTATGAAATGATGCACAAGGTTTGCAGTCGCAACAGATTCAGCGTCATGTCTGCTAGGAAGTTTTTTTGGTCACGGCCCTGGCAGTGAATGCAGGAATTATCCATTACACTCACCTTTACTCCCACCCTATGGTGGGTATGCAGTCTGGAGAAGTTACTCATAGGTTTTGGATAAGCTAGACACCACGACCTATGAGTAACTTACACTTAAAATATGTCATCAATCAGATAACTTACCTGTAACTTCTGACCCCAGAGAGCTTTCCTCTAGTCTTTTAATAACATTATCTTATCTTAATATCCATTCTAGGATGAGGCCCCTTTCCAGACTGCTGCACACGTGACTGCAAACTAATCTTGTACTTAAAGACCTTTGTTTGAGGATGCAAACAAAAACACCATTATCTGCAGAAAGTAAAGAAGAGACTTTCAGGTCCTCAAACTAGACACTCATCCACAGCTCCTACTAAGGGAAACATGTCGCAACATTAATCAGTTAGAAGCTGATAAAGATTTCAAGGTTACAAAAAATATATATATTTTAAACCACAAGCATACTCCTCTATAAATATTCTAGTGATGAGAGAATTCATGATTTTGATTTTTATGCTTTCCAAATGGGTTTCTGTACAACTTAAGATCTCACAGGGGAGCTGAAGTCTTACAGGACTTGACAGAGGCCACAGCATGGAGTCGTCTTCCTCTAAACGGCCACAGGGTTATGTTTAGACTGTAAACATCCTGTGGACTGGCTGAATGAACCACTTTGCTCTGATCTGGAATTAAGAGATGACACAGAGGGCCAACAACAGCGACAAATGCAACCTGAAGCTGTTTAGATGCACGATCAAAACACTCTTTAAAAGTAAAACAGTGGAAAAATCAAGACATAACTGTTTCTACCTTCAAAATATTTCAATGAGTACAAATGTATATCCTGATGACTTCTTTCCAAATGGTCAGCGAAACTTTTACAAGCGTTTGGTTGGCTGCTGCTTCCTCAATCTATAGGAGACCTTACCAGAACAAATGAGCAGAAACGTTCTATTTAGCTTAAAGTTTTAACTGCACCTGATGACACACAATGACTGGACTAAGTGTTTACCAAAAGCAGACGGTAATCTCACGTATTTACTCACACAAATAAACAGTCATCAGCACCTGGAGTTCAAGCTGATCTGCGTGCTCTGTTTGTTTCCTCCGACACATGATGCTAAATATGTAAATATATCATCATATCGCCCTCCTTTCCCCAATAACTGTAAACAGAGCTAAGAGCCTTTCCACAAAGAAAATCTGCCAATGAGAAGCAGATGCGGCACTCAAATGCAGTTGAAACTATTCACACATTCTCCAGAAAATCTCCATCACTGGGGAACAACTTTCAACTGGGGACATATTTGATGTTGAAGAATGCTGGCGCACATTGAAAATGCTATTCAGTCCTTAATATATCACAAGCACATGGAATGATTTTGAAAGTTGCCATTTGCACAAACAATACAATGGTACAAGCAGAAATAACTAATGACAAAAGAAAAATCTTCACAAACCAGCAATAAATATGTATATGTACTTTCTTGACTTTGCGATTTTAAACAAATCAAAAATAACCTTGTAACATAAAAGTAAAAAAGACAAAAAGACCAAATAAAATACACTATAAATGTGCTATTTGCAATAAGAAGCAGTCTTTTTGGCCTATAGTTTGTCTGCAACTAAAAGACAAAATCAAAGATCAGAAAATGACCATAAAAAATCTAATTTGTGAATCTTCAGAAATTACTCTTAAACTCCGACTCCTACCATGTTATGTTTAGGGAGTAACTGATCCAGCTCTCCATGCAGCCTTTTCTCAACATCTCACCTTTTCTGCCAGCAGCTCTCGGATTTTCCCAGCCTGCAGGCGGAACCTCAGGAGCTGCATCTCCAGAGCGACGCAGCGTTTCTGCCAGTCCACGCCGGCCGCTCCTACAGCACCGGCTCCGCTGCTATCCAAAACGTCAGCCATGGCAGGGATTTAGGCCTCCGCCTCTGGACTTAGGCTGGAAAGAAAAGGGAAGTTTTTATTAGAGCAGCTCACGAAAAGAAGCTACAAATCCCTTGTATAGCTCAGAAAATGAGGCACAGCCAGTCCTGTGATGGTATTTCTGTGTTCAGTCCAGATCCTGTTTTCATTTACATCACATGGAGAAAATAAAGTGACTAAACATCTAAAGTACCTTTTGCTAACCGCGTTTCCCATGATTCACAGAGGAAGCGTGAGCAAAGCAACCCCCAGTGATGAGTCAGAAGTTAATTAACATTAACGAAAGCTTCCTCGAACTTTCTGTGTTAGAGACACGTGTTGCCGGAATAAAACTAGCATACACATACATGTTGGTCACAAAGAAACAGATTACCACAGTTTGCATCCCCCTCTCCTCTTCCAACCTCTCACCACATGCCCACACACACTGAACAAAAACTCAAGAGGGAGGCTCTGTGAGTGGGGGAGGCTGGAGTTCCCAGGCCTGCCTGCCCACCACCAAGCAGGTCAAAGCTTTTCTTTTTAGCCCAATTACCTACTAACCCAGTACCCTGCCCCCTCCTCAGCCACAACTCCCAGGCCATGCAATCCCTTCTTAATTACAAGGAAGGAGCGAAATAGGATCCTGTGCTGCACAATAGTGCCTTTCTGCATGACAGTCCCATCGCAGCTAGAGGTTGGAGCCGTCAGCTTGCCTCAGCAGAGAAAAGAGGGAAGAATGTGCGACAATGAATAGGCAAAGAGCCAAAAGGGGGAAACTGGTGCATTCAAGTTATTTCTACCAAAGCCCGACTGGCTGTTGACCAGCTTGCATGCTCATTCACAAAATTATGAAAGCCCTGCACTGTGAGCTGTCAAAAGGACATAAAGTAAAGAAAGAAGTGAGGAAGGCTTAGCTTTACAGGGAGTCAAAGCCCGGCCAGACAGCACCAGTTAGCGAGCAGACGTTCAAAGTCCAGCAGCTATAACTGCACCATGTTGCTCCCTGCAATTAGCGTGCTCATAAATACAGACCCAAAAGACAAATTATAGAAGTCATGCCTGCAGAGGTTTCACCAGGCAACCGCCGTGCCCAGGCTGGCGAGTCAAGGTCCACTACCGACATCTCTGCTTCTCTCTGAGGGTCAAACTTCGAGGTCTGCACCCCTGAGTACAGTCGAGTGGAAGAGGTGGGAAAAAGCCAGCCTGCAGCCCTTTTTGGTCAGACTAAGCGAAGAGCGGGGTCAGAGCGGAAACAAATGTAAACAAGCTCTTTTCACTGCCATGCTAATCCTTCTGAAGCACATGTTTTTCCCCCTTTAAACAAAGTTTAAAGTTGTAAAGCCCAAGATCGGTGAAGTAGCAGAAGATTTCACCAGTGCCCTTTAAAAAAAAACAAAAAAAAAACATCTCCACTGAAATATTCCTAATGTTTTAACGCTACGGATAAAAACGCCTTTGGATTTCGGTGCTAGACCAACTTAAACTGCTAGATAACAGAGTATTTAAATATCTGGAACATGTGGTCTGCATTTATATCCGAGTAGAGGTATCTAAAGATATTTAAATCCTGCTTTACACCTTAAATCTGTCTTCTGTTTCGATTTGCTTTGCATTATTCTATTTGCTTTCTAAAGTGCCTGATTAAGCATCTGAGCCCCCCAAAGAACAGCTGCATTCATACAAATATTTATCGAGGCAAAGGTGGATTGTGTTGTCTAAGATATGTGTGGCAGTACTACCCCAAGATATTTGTTATTTGCCTGTGCTTTAAACATTCAAATACAAGAAGGATTTTTTTACTTTAACATACCTTAGAGGTAAATCCATCTTTGGTTACGGTTGAAACACCCAGAGCATAAGAGAACAATGCCTTCAAGTTCATCTCTCAGTTCAATAACTTGATGACTTTAAGAGATTCGCTGTTTTATATTGATATGTACAAGTATCAAGCAATATCTTCCCTGATTTTCAAACACATCCTCCAAAGTCAGTCTTAATTTCTCACTAGGGAACAGAGACACACGAGGAGACAAACAGAACAGATTAAAACCAGACATGTGTGCATGGGCACTCACACACACAGAGGCATACACTGCTGAGCATGCAGCTGTGGTGATGTAAGTGATTAGGTGGTTCAGTGATATCATTCCCAGCAGATTTTTCAATCTCCACCGCTGCCGTCTCTTCTGCTGAGGTCCGACTTGGCCCTCCTACGTTTTGGAAAATGAGAGCAACTCCTGTCAGGATCTGGCTCAATCACTGCAGGTTTGTGTCAGCGTGGCAGTTCTGTGTGCGTACGTGAGGCGACACAGACAAATGATCTGAGAGGATCTGAATATCAGCGCTTTATGAGTTCCCTCCTATGTCAATGTTTTCTGATGGGTTGTTTTATCAGTCATGCTAAGCTGGTCTCTTGTTTTTTTGTTAAAACATGTGGTATTTGAAGCTGTAGCTGTGCATTGCAAAAATACTTCCATTGCCACGTCATTGTTTCCTAACCTTTTGACCCAATCTGTGCAAAACAACTTAAAGTCAAATAGTAAAAATGGAAAATTCAGACTAAAATGAATGCCAAACTGCAATAAAATGTCAGTTTTAATGGTCAGCCAGCTTTAAAATAAATAAAGAAAACTACCCACCTACATCTATTCTACTTTTACCTTCTCATTCCTGTTACATCTGCATCCTCTCCTGTCTGCCTTTCTTTTCTCTCCTCCTGCAGCGCCTTTCCCACCCTCCCCTCTTTCCTCCACATCTTCTCTCCTCCTCCAGCTGCTGCCTTTGGAGCAAACCTGCAGCTCTCTCTTCTCCTAGTTCAGGTTAATGACAGACCTTGACAAAAACTGACCACACTCATTATCAGTCTTAAACTTAAACACAGGGTCCTGACATTCCTTGCTCTGAGGTGTAAACATCAACCTCTGCAAGCTCTCTTGCCCTTCTGTGCTTTACACACACTTTCAGGTCGAAGATTTCCATCTAAGCCTGCAGGCTATTTTTTTTATGGTGTGAATTATATGAAAATCTGTTTTTAATCTAATATAAGTTTATTAAATAAATATAAAATGTATAAAGTGTTTTTACTATGACACCTGCAAAGAAAGTAAAAAACCCCAACAGGCAAATGAGCCATAGATTCCTAATGCAGAATTGTTACACAAGTTCATAAAAGTAAAAAAACGAAAACAAATGCTTTTTTTTGTAAATGAACTGATGACATCAAGAGGACCCTGCCTTATGCCCATAGACTGCCGGTGTTCTGTCAGATGAGCATACCTGGTCAGACCAGCATAGTCACAGTCAAAACCTGTTTATCCCTTTAGCTTTGTACGTAAAATTCACTTTAAACTACCTCAACAGGCATGTATTCCTTTAGTCGTGTACAAAAAAAAAACAATTTGATTACTTACTTTTTGGTGTTTTTTGAAGCGTATGGCAATCTGACCTTAAAGTGTTTATTTGGGACATGACAGAAGAGATCCACGCCTGTTGAGGTAGTTTAAAACGTATTTTTCTTATAAAACTAAAGAGATAAACGCTAATCTGATGTCTTGCGCATGTATATCGACTATGGGTATACA
>NW_015151286.1:209507-210628 GCF_000732505.1 Cyprinodon variegatus | reverse complement strand
TTTACAAATGTCAAATGGATCTTTTTTGGGGGGTGAATTTTATACATTTAGTAGAAAGGTCTGGTTATGCTTTAAGTTGAGAACCTTTCATATCCTTTTCAGTATCAGTTTGAAGTTTATTTCTGACCCCTATTTTACAACACAAACTGTTTTAATTCTTTTATAGCTGCTTTAAGAGGCACAGTGGTCTCATTCTGCACTAAAAGGGCCATGAGCAACAGGTGTGCGCTGTTATAGCTCCATATTACAGCAGCAGCAGACCATAAACTGTCGGTCAGCAAAAAAAAGAAAAAGAAAAAAAGGTTGAGCCAAGCATCTCTGAAAATACACAGCTGCGTTTGGCGTCTTTTGTCTTGAAAAGCCTCCGGAGGCGAAATGAACAGTATCCCAGCTAAAGCAGTGGGGATATTGACAGACTGCAGTTTGACAACAAACGCTTCCAGGCTTTACCTTCACACCTTCTTGCCTGCTTCTCTCCTCTTCTTTCGGATCTCGTCCTCAGCGATTCGTCGCAGTCCGGTTCATAACCTGTCCTCCTCTCTGCAGCCTCCCTCTCCTCTCCAATCATTCATCTCTTTTTTATTTTTCATATAAGCTCTGCTCTGTGCCGCCGCCGCTGCCCTTTGCTTTTCTTTTGAACTCTCCGGTGAAATTCACTCATAGCTCCATTCAACAGACTCATCCCATTTTCCTTTAAAGGCTTTAAAGCGGATCATATTTCTTCCCCCCTCCGCCTCTTGTGCGCGCAGAAGCTGCTCAGGATATTGCATTAGGGCCGCCTTGGGTTTTTTCTTTAACCATGTAAACATGCAGCAGTGGAGAGTCTTGAGGAGATTTCTTTTTTAAATACTGGATAATAGGTCAGTTTTTAATTTTCTTCATGATTTTTTAATGCTCCCATAAATCCTAAATCTGGTAGAAAAATATATAGATCAAAGTAACGCTTCCCTTGTAGACCATGTGGACTGAAGTTAAGCTTTTTATTTTTTGGCAAGTTTTGTGTCATTCTGTCTTTTTTTTCTTTGTTTGAAAAGCACTATGGCTCACAGCCCAGGGTATAATCTTGTCAGGGGTTAACCCAAGAACATAGGGTGGTGATTGTTTTACCCCATTTACACTTA
>NW_015151286.1:198173-206945 GCF_000732505.1 Cyprinodon variegatus | reverse complement strand
AGCAATGCATGACTTTTGCTTCATATGAACTGAAGTGAAACAGTAGCCTATGTCGTAAAGCAGTGATTCCCAAGCGGAAGTGCTTGTAGTGGTCCATGTTTTATTTCTTGGTTAGTATAATAAAATAGGGCTTGGGTCAATTTTGCTTTTTAAAGACCCAACTGAAAAATTTAACAAGCTATTATCAAACAAAACATAAGTTTTTCTTTGAATTCACCTTCAGCTGTGACACATCAGAACCAAGGGGAGGAACAGACTGGATGTAGAGTACAGCCATCAGCTGTTTTTCACACTGATTTATCGGAGCTAATCAAAGCAGCTCAGGTGTCTTCATGAAAGCAAACTGCTAATTAAGTCAGTCTGACTATAATTTTTTTGTTCTGTATTTTGCTCCAAATTCATCCATTTTAGATGTGATAATAAGGGAGTTACTCAGAGGACCTCCAGTTTTATGAATACAGGTTAATAATATGATTTTATTTTGTTTTTTTTTTCTATTCCTAAACAAACTTCCAGGCAAAATATTGATGTTGTTTTTTATTTGAGATGGAAAGAAATAATAAAATTAAGTTAAAAGTTTACGTAAAATAGTTTTTATAATAAGTTATTGTATGTTCCACTTTTGGACAATCATCCATATTTTTGACTCAGAGGGGTACTTATGGTAAGAAAAAATGCCCAAAGGGAAACAGAAGTCAAAAAAGGTTGGGAAAAACTTTCTTAAAGTACTGGCAATTAAATCGAGACGCATATTTCTTTTTGCCGCCCTGCAGAAAGAATGACAAATCCATATTACAACCATTAATTGCTATCTCCACTTCTAGTGACTGATGCCAGAAAAAAGTAGCCTTTTTTTCTCCTAAAATACATAAACATGTGAAATATGCTAAGCTCAACTGTGACTTTGACTATCTACTGTCATCAGACGACAGACGCTGCTAAGATTAAGCTTTACTGTATCAGGAAGTGGGAATACAAGGTGAAAAAGTGATAATTCCCTTTATGACTTTCCCACTCCAGCCTTTTAGGTGGCAGTAAAGCACTTAAAGAGGGTTTGATGCCACACAGAAGGAAAGCAAGAGTTGTGGCTGGCATGCAAATCCATTCATGCAAGAAGAGGTAAAAACTTTCCCTCTCAACAATAACAATAAAGTCATGCTTCGATGGACTCTTGAAAAGCATGTTTCAAAGAAAGGAAAGCAAAAAAGAAACTCTGGATTGAAACATCTAGACAACTGCGCTTAGTGCAGCGGAAAACCCAAAAAAAATCACAGTCACAGTACAGATCACAACAAATCCAACTTTTTTAGACATTCAGCCTTACTGGGGACCTTGTTAGAGTTTATATCAATAATTAATGAGGAATTTCAAGTAGAAAACAGGTCAAGCAAACATAGAGATAGCAAATAAGGAATTCAGCGCATGTTCCTTGATCAAATATGCAAAGCTTGATGCCAGAAATTAGCTGGATAGTTTAATCCTACCATAACAATAAATAAGTGTTATTCATTGACTTCAATAGGAAGAATTCAGAGAAGTGATAAAAATGGTGAAAAAGTAGGAAAGAGTTCATAGAAAGAAGTTTGCTAATGTCATAAAATAGGTTCTGAACAATATCAGAAATGTTTCTGTTTTTGGAGTAAAATGTAGTGATTTAATTTCTTCATAAATCGGTGTCCAAGCATGAAGCAGTTCAGTAAGCATGAAAAAGGGGCGATAAATTATAATTTACCTACACTCATAAAATAAATCTTGATCCATCAGGAAAGATCTTCAGAAAATGGCATTGTAAATTACAATAATTGTTTTGGACTTCCTGGTTAAGATTCACAGTTTTTATTCCCTGCCTTAATAAAAATATCCCTGACCCCATACCCACTCTGCCCATGAAAAGGGTGGAAACGGCTTCAAGAAGCAGTCATAGACTCACCTGATTCCTTTATACATCGTCAATCACTAATGACTTCAATCCAGTTTTAAGGTGAAGGGAGAGAAACTTTACATCTCTACCTGTTAAATGTGAAAATATGAATAAACCAATATAACATACAGGACAATAAAACACTTTTTTGGAGGGATGTAGTTTGAGTTTGACCTTTGATTAGAAATTAAGAGTTACAGGACCACCAAGTAAGAACACTAAGCAAGTTTTTAGTTTCAACCTAGCCTAATAACAGAAAGTGTTTGCTTATTGGAAAGGCTTGCAGTGCAGACTTTACTGGAATGATATGTTGTTAAACCCGCATGTGGAGCTTTTCAACTGTAATGGCTCATTATCTAGGTAGTAAATGAGTTGCGTGGGAGTCATTTTTGGGAGGGCTAAGACTATAACCTTGAAATCTAAGCCGTTTTGGGTCCCCCAAGTCATGGTTCCCTGCTTTAATGAAACCTCTCAAAAGTCTTAATCTCAGAGATATAGAGAAGAAATGCTGGGCAATGGTGGCACACACACTAACTGATCAAGATGATAACCACAAGACTTTTTTGAATCTGCTGGTTGTCATATAAAGTGGCCATTTATTTATGATGCTGTTTTATACAGAATTAGATTTTCAAATAAACAGCAAAAAAACCCTATAAACGTAGATTTTCTGATCGGTCCGTATCGCAGTCTGTAAACAGATTTTGACACATGGATATTTAACATTACTTTTAAGAAGACAACCCGAAAAGTCAAGTGACATATGCAAGTATCTTTCTTTTTTGTTTGCTTAAATATTTCTAATGGCACAGTTGTCATAGAAGTCATGCCAGATGTGGGCAAAAAACCAAGGAATCCACACACAAAAAAATAGTTAACGTAAGAACTTATGGCTGAAGAATTGGAAGAGATCCAGAGGTCTGTGGAATATCTTCACAAACTTTCAAGTGTCAACAAATTGGTGAGATGAACATTTCAGCACTATTTGAAGTGTTTGGGACCAACTTTTTTAGCGTTACAGCTTGTTGCCTATATGACTCTGAAGAAGGCCACAAGCTTGAAATGTAAGGAGCTGGAAGTGCAGAGGGAACCCTGGACTGCAGAGCTTAAACCAGGCAGCCTTCCACATGTCATAACTGGATGGAAATGCACATGGATGATGCCAAAACTGGGACTATAGCCTTCCAGAAAAGAAATACAAGAAACAAAAGTTGCAGAAATGTAGTATAAGTCTGGAGCTCCATTATTAAACCCAAAACACATGAAGGTGTATATAAAGGCATTAGCACAGTACTTGTCAAGAAATTATATATTGTTGTTAAATTCCATTAGGTGGGTGGTGCCTAAAAAGGGTTGTCACGCAAAGGATTGTGGGCAACCGTCTAGCTTCTTAACTGAAGATAGGAATGTCCAGAGGTCCCTATGCTATATGGACTATTGATAGGAATCATCCTATCTCCCTATTCTTACCTCCCTCCTTACTGCCAGCCCTACACAGACAACACTTATCAGAGCAACTTACAGATTAGCCCAACTGGATTAAGGCTGAGTCCTACTATTGGTGGTTCTGGGTGCCATCTCAATGCACTCTGAGCTTAAGTTATTTTAATAGATATAGATAATAGATATTTATTTTTGTTGGAAGTCAGATAACTGGCTGACCAGCTATTCTCCTTGGTTTCTCCGAAATATCTTCGGTGAAGTAATTTCATATCTATATCATTAGCAATAGAGAGTTGTGTTTGAATGGTTAAATGCATGATTTACTTCTGAATACGGTTATTTTTGTTAACAATCATTTTTAACATAATTAATAACCCATTATTTATGGCTTTTAAGTTTTAAATAGGCCTTTTATGAAGAAATTATATCAAAAGTTATCTGCACATATAAAAAAATACATGAAGATAATGTAAAGGCACTATTAACGTGATTTTTTTATTTTGCATTTACCCCAGCATATTAAAAAAGATCACCTTGAAGGTCATTTTTATGTTGAAGTTTTAGACAATTGGGCTTTGGGCTTCCAAAGTGGTCGAAGGTCCATTTGCCTTTTGCTTTAATCAGATTGTCATGTCCTTGATGACTGAGAATCTAAAAAAAATGATTTTCTCTAAATTCGAATTTATGCAGATATGGTTGCATTGTTTTTGCAAACAAATGTAATTTGCAGCTTTGCTTAAGCAAACAGTTTTATTTTGTTGCTTTTCAGAGAGAATGTGTTGAAAGCACAGTATTTAATTAAACAGTTAGAATGTTCTTTGTCCACTCAGTATTGATGTGGTTCTTAATGCCTCTTAAAAAAACGGCCTCTTAAAATCTTCGAGGGACCTCAGTGGGAGGGGTTCTCTCCAGAGCAATGAGGCGCTGATTAGATTAACACTACACAATGTGATTTTCTAGTTTCTGATATGATTAACTGCACCTCTCTGAGGGAAACATTTTGCAGCAGAGGGGACGTTCTAGCAGGAATTACAGTTTTTTTAGCTGGATTGGCTGAAGTATCTGCCTTGTGTTGCACAATAAGTCAGTGCCTCAGTGCTCTCAGTCAAAACAACTGGTGTCAGGACCTACATGGTTTACAGGCCTTCTTCCCCAGCATGGCTACCAGTTAGAAAAAGAGCAGGCAGGCAGGGAAGTTCAAGGGAAGATTGAAGCTACTTAGTTGCATCAGGTTTGCAGATTAGTGTTTGTCTTTGCAGCCATTTAACCCCAGAAGTGTGTGATTACTTAGGCTGCAGCCAGGTCACAGTGCAACACTTTTTAGGGACCTGGCACACTGGCTCAGTCCCATTTCTCCCACTTCTAAGAACACTCATAGTTGCGGTGGTGAAGTGGGAAAGTGGAACTTGGAAAAATAAAACAATTATATGTAATACTTCTGTGATACATTTAATTTTAAGTAAACTTTAAACAAAATCAATGGATTCCAATAAGTCTGAATGCACAAAATGTAATTAATACATTTGCTGTTAACCCTGATAAAGTGAAGTACTGTACTCTCTTATAGGTTTTCTACAATATTTAGGTCAGGAGAACTAGAGGGCCATGGAGGAATGATACTTTTAGGTATAATATGGGTTATGATCATATGTTTAAGATCATTATACATTTAAAAGATCTAGTGATGAACATTTTTTGGACCATTTAGAGGCAACTAGATTTTTTATTTTAAATCTCATCACTTTTTTAAGTTTTCCTGATGCAGTACGTTCTGTCAAGGTTCCCAAGGCGTTTGGAGGAGGAATAGCCCCACATCATCACAGATCCACCTCTCTACCTAACAATGGACTCATGGTTTTCAACACATTAACCCCTAATGTTATTCTAAGTCTACCCGAAACAATCCTAGTTCTGATCTGACAAACTCACATACCATTGTTTCAGTTAAAGGTGAGGTAGAGTTTTCATTCATTCATGACTGAATTATTACCAAACAGCTTGTTGGAATGTAATTAACATCTAGTGGTTTTCAAAGCTTATTTAGGCATATTTGGAAGGCTTACCACTACATTTCTTTGAAATTCTTTCTTAATATAAGGTTGCAGCATTCAATGAAATAAGGGCTTTTCCAAACCAATTTAGTTGAACCCTTTGATGCTTTGATCTCTTGTACGCCTGATCTCCTCTGTGTACCACATTTGGAGGATGTTGATTACTAATCCTAAATTTAATCCAATCAACTAGAACCACATGGGTGAAGCATTGTTTTTTATTCTGCTGGTAAATAGTATGGTACATGCACCCATCCCACTTTTATGTTTTAAAGCCACTTTTTAGAAATGCACATTTCACTTTTCTTGAATTTTCTACATATAAGTCTATTATACTATATCTTAAGTGGGTGTTCTCCTTGTGTTAACTTGCTATGTGACTACATATAAAAAGAAAAGCATAAAATAACTGACAGGGGTCAGATTCTGACTAATATTCCACCCAGACGCTGACCATGGTGAGAAATATCTCAGCAGCTGTTAAGACACTTGCCTTTCCTCTAGACTTAAGTAGAGTATTGCTCTCTTTCTTTTGCATGTTGTCCGGTTGCTCAACCGCTGGAGGTTTTCTTGAATTGACAAATAGGTCTCCTTTCCATCTCTCACGTCCTTTTACTATTTTACTGCCGCTTGGCCAGCCGCTCTGGAACCACAAAGGGAGTGGAGCTTGATGGAAACTCCATATAAAAAGAAAATAAACCAAGCTTACTTCAGCAGCAACTTTGTCAAAGACAAGGCGGCATTCTGGATGAAAAATGCAAAGGATAACACATTTGATTCCGAGGGGAGTTGGTGGACATACATTATGAGTTTTTATGGCGGAAAAAACTACTCACCATTTCATTTTTCTCCCCTCTGTGATAACAGGACAGTTCACTCCTCTCCCCTTTGCCTCTTTTGTCTTTCTTTTCACCTCCTTTTTGGGCTTGCCGAGCTTCCTCTCACTCTGTGTGTGGTCTGCTTTAGGAGTGTCAGAGTGGCTTTAAATTGACAAAGGCCGACGTTGCAGGTTAGAGTTATTTCTCTTCAGGACAAATCTGTGAAAGAAGAAAGTTGAAACACCGTCAACTTTTTTTAAAACTCTACTTTTTAAAAGTCAGTCTTAGATTATTGTTTGATGCATTTTAAGAAATTAAACACTGAAACTGGATCAAATTTTACATGGATGTTGAACCATGACAATCAACAAGGCTATGTGCGGTAGTGTGAATTTAGCAGTGTTGTCAAAAGTACACACATTTTTTACATAAGTAGAAGTATAGACGCAGTTTAAAAACACTCTGGTAAATGTTGAAGTATCAACTTGACATCTTTCTCAAGTAAAAGTGAAAAAGTATGTGCTTGAAAAACTGCTTAAAGTATAAAAGTATAAAGTAACCTTAAAAAAAAGAATCAGCCAGATGCCACTAGATGAATTGAAAACTTGACTATTTTGAAAAAATTCTTTGAGATAGGGCCAAGGATGAGGGAGGTCTTGTCGGTCTCCATCTCCAATACACTCTCAGCTTTGTCCGACCTTTCAGACATTTCCACACCTTCTTCTGAATCCGACATTGTAGCATGGCATAGACAATTTGCATTTGCAGTTTGAAGAACACCTGCTTGCTTGAATGGATGGCACCAATGATCTGCATTGGATGGCGCGCATGGCGTGAAATAAATATTTATAAACATTAAACCGAAGCCAAGAGTAACGAGTCAAGCTTGTTTTAAAAATGTAAGGAATAGAAAGTACAGATACTTGTGGAAGTAGAAAGAAAAATAATTAATAGAGTAAAGTATAGATACCTAAAAAGTGTACTTAAGTACAGAAATGAAGTATTTGTACTTCGTTACTTGAAACCTCTGGATTTTAGTACTAAACACAGAAGTGGACGAGAGGCTTATGAAATCTCAAGATGAGTTTCAGAAATCAACATCTCACATCAAATTACATTGATACGGTAAGTTTTAGCTGTATTTTCACAAATCTGACCTTTATAGAGGAAAGCTAGGATGAAAGAAATTGTAGAGGAAAATCCTAAGAAATGGAAAAAACGTGCTCCAGTCAAATAAAAAACCAACATAAAAATGTTTGTAGGAAACTAAAACTGTACATCACGCTCTGTGAAATGTGGGGGCGGTGTCATACTGTTGGGATGCTTTTTTCTATTAGGACAAAAGGAGGAGAATCAGATTAGATCAAAAATGGACCTATATATAAGGGAGTCCTAGAAAAAACAAAATCTTAATGGTTTAAAGAAGTATTCATCTGTTAAAATGGCCCAGTCAAAGTTCAGACCACAATCAATAGAGTCAAGTTTGCAGACACCATCTATCCTCTGACTAATGTTGAGCAATTTTGCATAACAAAAGGCACAAAAAAATGGTTTCCAGTTGTTGAAAGCTGGTAAAGGGCATAACTTAAGCAACATCCTACTAACCTAAAAAAAGTGATATAATTCCAAATTTGACTTGAAGATATCTTAAAAAGGGTCTTATTTCTATTCCAATCCAAATTCTGTGATATCTTGTGTTGTTTCATGACACAACATTGTTCTATAAAACATCGGTGTGTTTTCTTCTGCAAAGTCAGACAGGGAAACTTGTTTTTAAAAGCCCATTAAAAGAAGCAGCTGCAACTAGTAAAAGTGTATGATTTTAGTAGTTCAAGCAATCAGTGAACACCTTACAAAAGGCAAAGTGCTCTCTCAAAAGGAAAAAGGTTGTATTTCCACATTCAATGTGTTCTGATGTTGTCTTTCAAGTAAATGAGCTCTGTTTTAGTTTACTCACTGTGACATAACACTGGGCATTTGTAACATGTATTTAAGCAGAGCTTTGGGGTTGGCGTTGTGTGTGCTGTCAACGTCGTCACCATTTAGGGGGTATTGGAAAATATGTCTGATGAGTGAGTTGTAGCGCTGCGGATCTGGTGACAGTGGCTTTGGAGGCAGACAGAGCGAGTGTGGTCAGGCAGTGATCCTCAAATCACAGGTTTTTATAGTGATGGCTGTTTAACCAGTTCACAATACTACTCATTTAAAAGAGCTACTGAAGGGACTGCCTGCATGGTTTGGTGCCTCAGAACATGATCAAGCCTGTATTCTCTGCACAATAAGTATAAGTGTTTGCTGTCATAAAGTCCTGTCTGTTGCAGGATGAAAACCCTGTAAGGATTAGACCAAAAGCAGAAAATCATACAGTGATGCTTTGGAAATATTGTCGTATGATCCAACCACAGTGTTTACAGCAAAAAAACAGATCCAGTCTACAAACCATCAAAACCACAATTGTTTTTGATAAACAGAGTATGTATGTCTGTGTGTATATATATATATATATATATATATATATATATATATATATATATATATA
>NW_015151286.1:179208-197151 GCF_000732505.1 Cyprinodon variegatus | reverse complement strand
GCCAGTTTATTATACCAGCGGGGTATCTGATGAGTCGCAGGGCATATGTCTTGATGGCTTGGATCTTGTTTTTCCCATTCAGCTGACTTTTCAGGACCTGCTTTACTCTTTGTAGATATTTGGCTGCAGCGGTCTATCTTGCTTTCTCCTCGTGGTTTCCGTTAGCCTGTGACACCCCAAGGTATTTGTAGCTGTCCTGAACATCTGTAGTGTGGCCTTCTGGTAGTTCAACCCCCTCGGTTCTGATCATCTTCCCTCTCTTTGAGACCATACGACCGCACTTGTCCAGTCCGAATGACATTCCAATGTCGTTGCTGTAGATCCTGGTAGTTAGGATCAGTGAGTCGATGTCTCGCTCGTTCCTGGCATGCAGCCTGATGTCATCCCTGTAGAGGAGGTGACTGATGATTGTTCCACTTTGGAATCGGTATCCATAGCCAGTCTTTGTGATGATCTGGCTTAGGGGGTTCAGGCCTATGCAGAACAGCAGTGGGGATAGTGCATCGCCTTGGTATATGCCGCACTTGATGTTGACTTGTGCAGTTGGCTTTGCGTTGGCTTCCAGACTTGTTTTCCACAGCTTCATTGAGTTCTTGATGAAGGCTATTAGAGTCCTGTTGATCTTGTACATTTCCAGGCATTCCAGTATCCATGTATGTGGCATTGAGTCATAGGCTTTCTTATAGTCAATCCAGGCAGTGCACAGATTTGTCTGCCTGGTCTTACAGTCTTGGGTGACTGCTCTATCCACCAGTAGCTGGTGCTTGGCTCCTCTGGTGTTACTGCCTATTCCCTTCTGGGAAGAGTGCATGTATTGAGCCATGTGCCTATTCATCTTAGCCACTATGATGCCTGACAGGAGCTTCTATGTTGTACATAGGCAAGTTATTGGCCGGTAGTTGGATGGGATTGTTCCCTTCTGGGGATCCTTCATGATCCGAATTGTCCGTCCTTGGGTTAACCATTCTGGGTGGGTCCCATCCATCAGCAGTTGGTTCATTTGTGCTGCGAGGCGTGCATGAAGTGCGGGTTGGTTTTTTCAGCCAGTAGGTATGTCAGGGCCTGGTGCTGTCCAGCTCTTCATACCTGCCACTCTTTCTTGGTTGTCTGCCATTGTAATGGTTACTGTTCTTGTTCCGGGAGATTGCTGTGATCTGTGCCACTAGCCACTGAGCATTGGTGTTGTGGGATGCCTTCTTCTCCCATATGTTCCTCCAGTACTGTTCAGTCTCAGCCCTGGGTGGATGTGATCTTGTATTATTACCCTGCCACTGTGAGGACACTTTGGATGGGTTGGTGGAGAACATCTGGTTTATTCTCCTGGCTTCTGCTTCTCCCTTGTATCTCTTTAGGCAGGTTGCCAGGGTGGTGAGTCTTTGTTTGGCAGTTTCTAGAGCCTATATATATATATATATATATACAGTGAGGAAAATAAGTATTTCAATATCCTTCTATTTTGCTAGTTCTCTCATTTAGACATCATGGAGGGGTCAAAATTCGTTATTGTGGGTGCATGTCCACTGTGAGACACATCATCTAAAAAAATCCAATTCAATAATCTCTGTAGCAATTCCTCTGCCTCCATATGAAAAAAAAAGGATTAAAGTATAGCGCCCATTGGAGAGACTTCCTTTTGGAGGATGTTTTATTACTGTGGATCCCTTCTGTTATATAAAAAAGTCTGGTCAATTAAGAAAATATAATAAAATTCTGCAAAAAAACCTCAACCGGACGACACCCCCTAAATAAACAATAGAATGATGTGTGTCAAGGAAGATAGATGAGGTTGAAATGTCCAACCAAGGCCTCAATCTAATACTCAAGTGAGTGGTGGCCTAGTGGTAAGGGCATTGGGTTGAATCCTGAGGTTGTCAGTTTCGTTGTGCTGTACATGTGACAGTGTAAAAAGAAAAGTGATAATTTGTGGGCGAAAAAAATAATCAGATGCTCAGTGTCCAATTGGATAAGGGTTTAACAAAAAGGGGCAAAATAAATGTTTCTCTTGATGTGGTACTACAGACAATTTAATAAAAAAAGACAACATGGCATGCTTTGGTGGTACAGTGGTTAGCGCACATGACCCATTTATGGAGGCTTTAGTCCTTGACGTGGGCGACCCATGTTCGAATCCAGCCTCTCCCTTTGTCAGCCTACTGTCCATAAAAGGGGCATCTAGTGGTGTAAAAACTCAAAAAGTGACAGTGTACACTTTTTCACCTAGTTTGCAAGTATTCACTGCTTTGTTTGCCTCTAAGCGAATGGTGGAGAACTGAGAAAATACCAAAAGAAATTAATAAATTGAAGTGGTATGAATATCTCTGCAAGGTTCTTTACATCAGCTGCAGCACAGGATGAGGCAGATTTGCTCTTATGTAGAATTAAGCAGCCTTTCATCCATTTCTTTAGTTTACCTATGAAGTTAAAAAGATAAAAAAAAAACATGAACTGAATATGCCAAATTTTATTGAGACATAAAGCTGAGTCATTTGTTATCAGCAAATACTTAACTGCAAATATTTTGATTCTGCTACCCAATGTTAGTTTTGGAGTATGGAGAGTAACAACTTAAAAGTTATCAGTCTGTCGTGTATCATGGTGATTCTCATAAACAAAACTATTGACACCAAACACAAAGACAGGATCTCCTTCAGCACTTTTGCCTTTTCAGAAAAAGGGGGATTGAAACGAAGAGAAAAACGATGTGGGGAGAGATGGAATCATAACAAACTTGCTGGATAACTTACATGTGTTACAAAAATTAGACAAAAACAGCTGTCAAACAGGGTGGAGGAGAAGACAGATGGAAGGAGTTTTGCAGGGAGAGGATGAGGCAATGTCACACGATCTTTGAATCCCTGCGGATGGGGAGCTGTAAAGGTTCAAAGACAATGGAGACTGTGAGAGCATAACATGGAG
The DNA here is from genome assembly GCF_000732505.1 of Cyprinodon variegatus. Lineage (NCBI taxonomy): Eukaryota > Metazoa > Chordata > Actinopteri > Cyprinodontiformes > Cyprinodontidae > Cyprinodon > Cyprinodon variegatus. The sequence continues at coordinate 194,235 of NW_015151286.1, read as the reverse complement.
CAAACCCAGCAGCACCATAAATGTAACTCTGAAGCCTGAAACCTCTTACTTCTATAATGAAAGTTTGACTGCAGTCCTGACCTGCTCTAAATAGCTAGACGAAGCAGGGCTTTGGCTGACACAAAGACGAGATGGGAAATGTCTTTGTTTTCCTAAAATTAGACTTTATTTAATAACATAATTTACCCCAAACTTTCTCATCACGTAAGATGTATCTGTCTTTCTGTCTGTCTAGATCCATTTAAAAACAGGCAAGGGGTAAATATGCTATGAAGGCTCACAATACAACAATACATTTTACTTTGTCAGGAAAACTGGGAGATTTCTATGACCATCGAGGCTAGAAGAAAAACAGTTGACCATATTTTAAATTCCAAAGGATAAGCTCCTTGAGTTAAAACATCTTGTTTTCAAGGAGGTCCTATTACAAAAAAAAGCAACAAACATATGCACAAGACAGCAGCATATGTATGACAAAACATTTATATAAAGACACAGGCAAACGCACAACCTTTCAAAAACACAAGGCTCTCAGCTACTGCAACAGTTAAGCAACATTACAGTTATGAAAAATGTCAAAAACAATTACATATATTTTGTAAACAAAACAAAACACAAAACAGAGGTTATGGAGCGGAGTGAGGAAGGGAGATTCTTCCGTTAAAGGAAAAGTCCAGTCACATTCAGAAGAAAAACCTCTGAAACGTACCAGTTTGTGTCACGGTGCAGTATCGGCTGTTGAGTAAGTCCCAATGCTGTATCTGGTGTTTGTCAAAATGCGCTATTATCCATGATGGTGATGACCGGTGCACTATGCAAAACAGAGAGTAATGGAATAATGACATATTTTTTTTTCTCTAGCCATAAGTTCAATGGCAAATCCTCCCTCTTCAAGTTGGCAATCCAACGACATCCACAGGACTTGGTTTGCAAGATTTGAAGACGTTTCGCCACCTCTCCAGACGACCATCTTCAAATCTCGGAAACCAAGTCCAGTGGATATTTTTGAATTTTTACGGAATGACTATGACCTGGATGACTGAGAACCTTCATCAGCACATGGTGGATCATGAATTGGAAAAGTAAAATTTTTCTTTTACCCAATATATTCCAACATCTAACTGCCATGAAGGTGGACATTGTCAGTTTAACTATATCTCTGCTGAATTTCAATTGTGAGGTCCTCTCGAAATCTTAAATAATTGTTGTCTATTGCAGGCGTGTCTAGTAGTTTCAATTGATTTTGCTTGTAAAACGGGGAGAATGGTGCTAGGCTTTCCACACCGTGACGTCACTTCCAGAAGATGTCATGAGTGATGCGCTACAGTACTATATTTGGTCAAAAATTCCTGGACTCAGTGGTCACAACGAAAAATATTGTTTTATTTTTATTACTGATCAACGTAAAATTCATTAAATCACCGCAAATGTATTAGTTTTAGGTAGAAACAATGACCCATTGGTTATTCCTTGCTGACCAGACTTCCTTTAAAGGGTACTTTACGTTTAAAACGACTGTGTAACTCAATTCAATTCAGTTTATTTATATAGGACCAATTCACAACACATGTCATCACTTTACAGTTCACCAGATCATACAGTAACTTAAGTCTATCCGATTGAAATTATCGGGTTGATGCAGGTTTTTCAAACACTGGTCGAATGGCTAACGATTGGCATTTGCCTTCCTTCCCATTGGTCATTAAAAGCTGGTTCTGACCCCCACTGGTAAGCCTAATGGCCTCTGTCCCCATACTGAAAACCAGCCATCATGCAGGGTTCCATGCTGGTCTAGCGCTGATGCTGTCACCAGTGCGACAGAAATCAGGAAAGTAAATAATGGAGAGCAACATGTAAGGAAGCCAGGGCGTAGTAAGTGTGGTTTATTGTTTCACTCTTTTGTTCCTTTGAAACTCTCTTACCAGTGGTGCTCCATGTTTATCGATTGTATGCAGGGTTGTTTTGGCTTGTAGATCAGACCCGGTCAGATGTTGCCACTGTATGCTGATGGGAACCAGGCCCTTTGAAGACAACTTTAAGCTAGGTCGCTTGCTGAGTCATTTGACACAGGTTGACACGGGTCAGTGAGCTGTTCCCACTGCTGCTAAAAGCTGATTGTTCCTGGGTTTAAACAGGTTTTTCTGCCAGTGGGAAAAGAGTATCATTTGGCTTTTAAATAGCAAAAATAAAGTGTTGCTTTTATGAAAATGTGTTCTAATAAAATCAAAATTGTAATTAAAATGTTCTCATAGCTTTGAAATAGGAGTTCATGAATACATTTCCAGGCTCAAACACTGAAGGGTGCTATATTGGGTCTACTCTATGTGATTACAGTTGCTGAAACGGGAAAACTACCAGTCTATATTTGCACACCTTTTACTAGCTGGAGGCAATTCATAAGGTAGTCAGGCTTCAAAATGGTTTCAGAAGTTGTAAGCTTTCTGATGGATGTTAATTCAATATAACAGTAAAGTTAATTTCTGCTTTATGTTAGAAACGGCTCAGTGTATCTAGCAGCTACTTTTTCTTCCTCGCCGTGATATTTCCTGAGATATTTTTCAATTTCATCTCTTAACTCATTATTTAAACATAATGGGGGTTTTGTTTTCCCTTTCATTATTATTTTTTTTAGTGCAGAGAGAGCTTGCAGGTCGTGAAAGTGAGGCCAACATGCGGTTATGGTTTACTCCAAGGATGAGCTACAACCTCTGACTAACAAGCTGCAGCTAATAGGGAGTTAATAGAGTAAATCCTGGACTCCATTGTAAACATTGATGGCTTCAGCCTGATCAGAGCCAACAGGACAAAATAGCAGTAAGAGGAGAGGGGCATGTGACTTTTTTTTTTTATTAAAAACCGCTGTTTACAGAGAGATTTTGTATATTTAGTTGCTACCTGTTGTACTGCAGCTAAATGGAGAACATTCTCATAATTACAACCAATAACAGAACCCGTCTGTAACTCATCCCCAGAAGGGTCATGATCAGATTTTTGACACATCACAGCTTCCATCATGGGTATCACCGCAAGGTCCTTTGTAATTCACACTGGGGCTTTAAAAGTGAGTTTTCCAGTCTCCTTGTTGATTCGTGGAACAACACAATACTTTTGAAAGAATGCCTAAGACTATATGTGGAGGAAAACTGAATAAAGAATAGTTTTACATATTAAGAGTAACTTAGATTAGTATACTTTAAATACAAATACTTACCAGTGAAATCTAGAAGAGGGTGTCAGGCAAGACAGAAGTTCGTACTGCAGAAAAAATGACAGTGGAGAATAAACCGGCAGAACTTTATTTACATTAAGTGGTTGGAGATTAGTAGATGCAGTGTGTTGATAAAGAATATCTCTGTAATCAAGAGTATGATAGAATACAGCAATAACTGGGTAACATTTTTGAGGATTTTTGAAGATTTAATAACAAAGGAGGGTAACAGAGGCAAAAATCCAAAACATAAATCCACAAAATCCACAAAAAAACTGAGAACCAGGAATACTGACAACTAGGGGGCAAAGAAATTACGACAAACCAGCAATAGTGACTGAGCAGGAGGTGCATAAAGGAAAGAGAAACAAAGACCAGACTAATCCGCAGATTGGGAGCAGGTGTGAACAGAGGAGACTAGAAAGGAGCTAGAGAAAAGGAGACCAACAGAGGGCAAACAAGAAATACCTAAGAACTCAAATAGATCCAGAAAGAGAACCAAATAGGAATTAAACCAATACAACTAGAAAACAAAGAAAAACATGGATTAAAGTGAAACTGAAAACTTAAACAGAACCAAAACCTTGACAGGATATGAGAAGTAAAAGAAAGTAAAGAGTAAAGCCATAGATAAATATTCAAACTAGTACAATAAATGTGGAGTCCAGAAGGTTGAGGTGAAACTAAGGAGTAGGTAAAGACTTTTTCTTAGGAAATAACGTTGAATGATTAAGTATCAGTTGGTGGTTCCACACATTTATGAAGACAAATCTCCTGCATAGTCAGCACTGAAAGGTGTTTGTTATCTACCCACCAGTCTCAGCAGAACGCCTGCTACTGTAAACACATACCAACAGGATTTGTTGTCAAAGACACCAACCAGAGGTTTTGCAAAGCACTTTAAGAGATGGGAGCTGTGACCACAAGCACATACATGCTGTGTCAGCTACATGTTTTGGCTCTCTGGGTAGAGATGTGTAAAGACTATAAACAAATCTTTTAAATCAACATCATCTCCCTTTGAAAATTTAAATTTAAAATGTCTCTGTAACTGTGGACTAGGCTGGTTATGCCTTGGCTTGAATCACTGTCCTATTGAAAAACCAAATCTTAGCACATTTTTTATGTTAAATATTTGCTATTTCAAATACTTTCTAAACCCGATGCATACCAATAAAGTTACCAAAACAGTAGAGAAACAGTGCAACAACATCACATAACCTCTACCATACTTAACAGTGGGTATTAAAGGTCTTTTTACATGACTATCTTTGTTTTACATTAAACCCGCCTGGAGTGCCGTAGTAGAGTTTACTAAATCATTACTGAGACAAAAGACTATTCCTTCCCTGTTTCCAATCAGTGTCCATCAGATTCACCTGCTTACCTGACTATATAAACAACTCTAAGAGCAGTCACTAGTGCCAGATTATTAAGAGCCATTGGTGAATTAAACTGACACTGGTGAAAAATGGGGAATATCCAGGGAACGGAGATTGAGCTAGTGGCCTTTTTGGGTGTTCACCTGAACAACAAACTGGACTGGACTCACAACATTTAGGCTCTCAACACGAAAGATCAGAGCAGACTCTTCCTGCTGAGGAGACTGAGGTATTTTGGAGTGCAGGGTGTGGTCCTAAAGACTTTCTATGACTGTGTTGTGGCATCAGCCATCTTCTATGGAGCTGTCTGTTGGAGCAGTGGCTTATCTATAGCTAAGAGAAAGCGGCTGGATAAGCTGATTGGATGCCCCCTAGACTCTGAGCAGAAGGTGGGAAACAAAAGGATCCTAACTAAAATAACATCTCTGTGGGATAATGTCTCCCACTCCATGCATGAAGCTGTTGCTGGACTGGAGAGCTCCTTCAGTGACAGATTGCTGCACCCTAAATGCACCAGGGAACGTAGACTTTGTAACCATAGCTGTTCTCAACAACCTCAATAAGTTTACATTGATAGTGATTTTTGCAGTTTCTGTCTTAGTCAGTTAAATAACATGCTGCTTTCATTTTTTTTGCTCATCTCTGGTGTTGCTGCTATTTTTCCACATATCCGTTACTATCAAAATGTTTTCAGCTGTTATCGGTTTGTTTTCTATTCTCCATATACAGATTATTTATACACTAAAAACACCATACAGTACAATAGACTATTCATTTAATTTTTCTACCTGTTATTTTTATACACTTTTCTAAGGTGCACTTTGTGTGACCACTTCTACTCTACATTTTGCTGCTGTAGCACCACAATTTCCCCATTGTGGGACAATAGAGAGATTTAGTTTCTATTCTATTCTATTCTATTCTATTCTATTCTATTCTATTCTAATACCTGCCTGACTGATTCTGACCTGATTCTCTGGGCCTGCCTGAACCCTATCAGATCTGTCTTAGTGTGTTTTGTCTATCTATCTGTCTGTTTGTCTGTCTGTCTGTCTGTCTGTCACCATTTAAACAGGCAGGGTGTAAATATGCTATGCAGGCTGACAATATAACAATGCATTATACTTTGTCATGAAAACTGGGGGATTTCCGGGACCACTGAGACTAAAGGAATGAGGACAAAGTGAAACTCTGTGAGAAGCTTTCTCTTTTGATTAATGTTGAGCTCCTACTGGTACATGAAAAAAAAGTTAATTAAACACAATAAGCTTAAAAATTTGGCAAAAGAAGAAACTGCTATAATGTTTTACAGCAATCCATCAAGGTAAATGGTTGTTCTAAGTTACAGGTATTATTACAAGCTTGGCCAAAGCGGAGATCATCCTAAAACTGTGTTCTACACTGACATGTTTTTGAAATTACTCTCTTAAGTGACTTTTCAAAAGGATCCAGATGGATTTCGATTTCAGTATTCATCTTTTTCAATGTTCTTTCAACAATATTTGATTATAATTTTTTGGCAAAGAAAAATGTAAAAGAAAAATAACTAACTTGTGCTTCCCTACTTGTGGTTGGGACTAATTCCACATTCTGCCAGATGGGCACGTTCTTCTGTAGGGAAAAGGGACAAAACTCTGTGGGAAATACACTCTGGTGTCGGTGGAGAAAAATAGTAACTTTAACTTTATGCCCATTTCTACCCACTGGCTTAAATATGTTTTTTTAGATGTTTAATTTATCAAAGTGAGGGGGAACTTGGAGTAACACTCATCTGGTTAACGAATTGAAACTAAACTAAATGAAGACACATTTTGTGCAGTTTTAATAAGCTAAATTATTTTTCTTAGAAAACTTTTAACCAATCTTACTTTATGATTTGGTTGAAGTGTCTCAGTAAAGTGCCATGAGATGACACATTTTGTTCAATCGCACTAAATAAATAAATAAACTGAACTGAATTAAATAGAAATTTTGTAGTAGTAGTAAATCCAGATGCGGGATAGTAACTATAACATTTACTCAGTTACATTTGCTGGAGTAACTTTTGAAAAAAAAAAATAAAATAAAAACCTTTTAGAAGTTTTACTTTAGTCTACTCTTTATTTTTTTATTTAAGTATTATTCCTGTGTGAGTATTGCTATTCTTAATAAAATTTTCTGGTCACTCAGTCCACAAGTAACTTCTATATTTTGAGATCAGTGGAGTTTTATAAATTAGTTCATTTGTAAAGTTTTTTTTATTTTATTTTATACTTTTAAACAGATACTATGAGTCAACAACTCGGTAGTTGAATAGCCATTTTACAAAGTTTTTACTATTCTTATTGCAAAAGTATGCTATGCTTTTCCTTTAGTAAGAACAACAAATTATGAGGAAAAAAGATGGTGAAAAACAAAGAGACAAACATGGGGGGAAAGGATAAGAATGCAGGGAAACAGGAGGAAAATGAGAGGTTTAACCAAGAGAGGAAAAAACAAGGGGTGTGCATTAGAGGGGCACAGGGTGATGGTTTTAGCAGACATGGGCTTTACTGTAAGAAGCACAACTCACACATTAAACGTTGCCTGTAGCTCAGTGAGCATATAAGATTCTGCGTATGTTAAGAAAAATTCATCTGGATCTAACTTTTTAAGCTTACTCACTAAAAAATAACTGGAATAAAATCTAAAGAAAGTATAAATAAAGAAATAGTGCGAAGATAAGGGGTAGAATAGAGGGATGCTTGTTGCTTGTTGCAGAAAACTTCAGGCACCCGCCGATTTTGGTAAGATACTGACCTCTAGTGGCTAGTAAATGTACTAATCTAAACACTTATTCATTTCTACCACAGGAGGCCGCCAGATATGCGAAATTCATTTGTCCTATAAATTCAACACAAAATAAACTACATATAACTAAAGTTGCATAGTATTCGAAAAAAATATATGCATATATAAACTTCTATTTACAGATTTTTATTTGATCCCTACAAGGTAAATTAATTGCTTTAAAAAAAACATTGCAAGAATTTCCCCACCGGTCCTCATGTTGCAGAGCTCCAATGGGAAATTAAGGTATAGTTCTTAATAAACTGTAAGTTCTAGTTTTTAAATTACCACAATTTGAATTGTTTATTGTGATTTTTTATTATTAGTTCCTTAAATGTGAATATCTGTAATGAGTTGTGCCTGAACAGGTTTCAAATGTAAGAGCTGAAAGCAACAAGGTAAGTTAAAGAATAATAAAAAGAAAAAGGCAAAAACTTAAAGATATAGATTAAGATGATCTGGATAAGTAGCTTTAACAAAAACTGACAAGGAGACATTGATATGGAGCAGAAACGGAGCAATCCAGCACTGTGATGACCATCAAGAGCTTTCGTAATGATGGCAACAGAGTGGCGTAATATTGGCACTGGTGAACTGAATGAGCTGGATTGTGGAGCTGGGAGGGGGGAAATTAAGAGATCAGACTTATGGTGCCTTCAAGTGTTAATTGATTGATGGTTATTATGGTATATGTCAAAAACTGACATGAAATTTTCCAGTGAAAAAGCTGGGAAAATTCTATGATGCCTGAGTTTTTGAGATGAGGTAAACTTTGACCTTTCAGATCAGCACAGAGGAGTGAAACGATTCTGTACAGTGAATAGCGTTAAGCATTCTCTCCGGTTGTTTTTTGTAGCCTACACAATGCGGTGACATAGAATGCGTCCTCGGTAGGCCTGATTCGAAGGCCGATCTGAAATGTATGCTAGTATTTCTTTCTAAAAATAAATGCTTTATTTTCTTAAACTGATTAGATGAAAGAGACACTTTGTCAATGGAATAAGACAGTTTACATTTAGAAGAAGAAAAATCCACTTATTTCAACTTTATAATTTCTAATTATCTATTATTAAGAGTAAAAATGTTAATTCTATTAGCAGATCATCTTATTTTCCTACTCAAATTAAATACTCAAGTAACTAAGTAAATACACAAATTTTAAGAAAGTTTTAGTCACTTTAAATCGGTTTTGCAGTGTTAAATGTATTTCAAAATTCAAAATGATACAGAAAAAAAAAGTCTTAGTGTTCTAATTGATTTACAGTTTATCTTGGATTTTAGTGTATGCGGTACATAGATTTTATTTTTGCTGAGAATGCATGAGCAGTGGCCATGCTTCTGTTGCCAAGTGTCGCTGGTGAAAAGTTAAAGTAGTCCTGTCTTTCAGGAAGTCAGCATGTTCCAGTTGTGTTCTGACTGCGTTTATGGCCTCTGATATTGGAATGCAGGTAAAGAAAGACGTTACATAGAAAGAAACAATGGTTTCACCTGGTACCAGTCTCAAATGCCAGAATTTGGAAAGTAAGTCTTTTGGGTTTTGTATGTGGTATTAAGTGTTTTCAACCAGTGGAGCCAAAATGTTTTGCAATATTGTGTGCAGCCTTATTTCCATACACAGGGAAGCCCTAAAACTGTTATGTTCTCCCCTGGATACAGTTTATGGTGGCAAAAGCAGTTGATTGCATCTGATTTTGAGTTCGTATTAATCTTGGCTTCCAAGCTTAGACAAAATCACCTCTTCTGCCCTGTGGGGTTTAAAATGAGACTCTACTTGTGAGATGCAGCGAGACCGTGTTCTATCCTGTCAGCATACATCATCAAAATTGACGTACTCTTAGCCCAAACTGATAGCTTTATCCCTCTGACAAGCAGATCAGAATACAATTTGTTATAATCTGTATGGTTTTTAATGTATTTGTCAGACCAGCAGTAAACTCTCGCTGCATGACTGCTGCCAATATTGTTGTTCTAGATGGAATGGTGTCCCTATGTGTGCAAGCTTCCTCTGTTTGCCCTGAAATGTAACTGAGGTAATTGTGCCTAAAATTCCCATCTTCAAAAATGAAATTGTTTTGTTCCTAAGTGCATTTTCAGATTGTAACCTTTCATTTATGATTTACATTTTTTCTAAAGGCTTCTTCCTCACTGAGTGCATTTAAGCACATGATAGTATATAGGTCATTTTCCTGTGAATAATAGAACTGAAAAACATGTTGTTTTTTTTGCCAGCAACTTCCTATAGCATTTTGCTTTTATTCTTGGAGTTAAAGCGAAAATTTTGCAAAAAAAACAGATCTACACTGGAAAAACAACCTAGAAATAAGTAAAAAGATTCTTAAATTAAATGTATTTACCCTTAATTTGAGTAGGTAAATGAGATAGTTTGCCAATAGAATTAGTATTTTTACGCTTGAAATAAGCTAATTAGATAAAATGCATTTCACTTAAGATAATGCAACTGTGTTTTCTTATTTTAAGTGTAAATTGTCTTGTTCCATTGGCAAAATGTCTCTTTTACCTCCTCAATCCAAGAACAAATGCACTTGTTTGAAGAAAAATGGACTGGAGTTTTATTTTTTCCGGTGTTTACAGTATACTTGCATATATTTAAACAAATGTAAACCTCCAGGGTTCTGGAAATTTCCCCCAAGAAGAACCAGACTCATCAAAGTCCATATTCTTTTCCTTATAACTCAGCTCGTTTGGCTTTTCATTTACGTCACACAATGACACAGTTTAAGGTGTTTTCTATATGTGAGAAAAGCCATGACAACCTGACTGTTGGCTTTTGATATGAAATGTTTACAGGCCTACAATTTTTTCTAAGTTTATGTATTTTCCAGCATTTAACAAAAAAAAAAGCTTCTCAAATATTCTGTTTTTATTATAACTAACGAATTGAAATGTCTTTGATAATTCAAACAAATGTTAAAAAGGAAAAGTTCAGTCTGATTTAATGTCAGACAATGAAGACGAAAAGGCTTCTAAATATAATGCAGGTCAATACAATACATCGTTTACAGAGCTCCTACTTCTTCACATTCAACGCATTTCCTTCAGACTGTGTATGTGATCTATTGGGACGGAAGGCTTCCAAGAGTAAATATGTTTTACAGCTGTTAAGCACTAAAGTGCTGTTGGTGATTAAGTGTTCTGCTAAAGACCCTTTGATGGTTTAACTGTACACCCAGATAAAACAAAAGCATAAATAACTAAAGGTTTTAAAACAAACGGCTCTTCTGCCGCCGTTCCCAGAAAACATTGTGACGTTTTTCTTTTCTTTTCCAAAACTGCCAGGCTCCTGAATCAGCAGATGTTGCAGTCACTAACCCAGTCTGCACTTGGAATGACGTAGTCAATTTGTTCTTTGTCCAGCTCTTGTCAGCTTTTGTCTTTAATCTATTCCCAAACCCCCCTGCGAACGCTTCGGTTGCCACATCCCAGTTGAAGAAGTGTGAGAGTAAAGGCGTAGCTTGTTGGACAATTAGAATAGACACATTTCTGGAAGAAATGATAGAGAGCGTCTCTCTATGAGCAAAGAAACAGTGGGCAGAAGGTCTTGACCCCAGTATGGGCCTGACGGTGGGGGCGAGTAAAGAAAAAGCCTAGACAGTTGAGCACTCTCTCCCAACGTCTAACCACCCCCCCTTCCCAGCAATGCCACCTCCCATTGAATAACGGACACTGTGATCAAAGGGGAATTCCTGCTCTCTGTCTCTGGCTGTCGCTATCTTGCAGGACTCAGTCAACCGGAGTGAAGGATGGAGGACACACTGGTTTTTTAGCTCCCACTCTTGCTGTTACGACACAATGGCACCTCATGTTATGTCAGTTATGTGCGATTGTGGTTGGAAGCATCTTTCACAGCCTTGTGCTCAAACATTCTGCACTGACGTGCATTAGCACACACACTGTACTCATAGTAGGACATCTCATGCAAGGACTGTAACCCCTGAGCAGGTGGTGTGAGGGCAATAATTGCAAGAGTTCTAGTGAAATATCAGCTCTCAGACAGCTGTGGAGACGCTGGCCAACGGCAAAAGCTGTCAAGTCCAGTATGGTGATGAAATGATAGGCTTACGTGCATAGCGATAGGACAAGGAAGAGTGGATGTACAGTCTGTAATTAAATAAATTGTTACAGCCCTAGTTTATTTACTGTGCAAGGAAAGAAATATATTTAGCTGGTTCCAATGAAAACATAAGATTTCATTCAAGCTCCTAAATTGAGGGAGATGTGGGCTTTTAATCTTTCCATCACTGGTGACTTAACTTCCAAATGCCAGTTTCCCATTTGAATTAAAATGCTAGGAAACTGCAGAGAAAATCGCGCTCCACAGGCCTATGGGAATCCTGCCTAGTCTGGAAAAACAGTTTACTGCTGTATAAGAGGACCCTTTGTAAAACAAGAGCAGCATATTTCTCCTAATTAATAGAGGAGAATAACAATAATGCTAGATATCTTTTCAATACAGTTGCTAAACACACCCAGAGCCATGGCTCTGTTGAACCGTCCATTCCACCTGCTCTTAGCAGTAATGATTTATTGGGATTCTTTATAAATAAGATTGATCTTATTAAAAATAAGATCATTAGCACTCCTCTATCTATGGTTTATCTCTGGAATCTGAACCAGGTTAAGCCTGCTTTGATCCATTTGAACTTTCAGAGTTAGCAAAACTATTGTATGTTAGATCCAGTTCCAACCAGGTTAATTAAGGAGGTATTCCCTTAGATCTCCTCCGTCACTTTAGATGTGATTAATCTATCTCTGTTACAGGGATATGTGCCAAAGGCTTTTAAGGTTGCTGTAATTAAACCTTTGCTTAAAAAACTGTCTCTTAAACCAGATGACATGGTCAATTATAGACCTATATCCAATCTTCCCTTCTTATCTAAGGTTCTTGAGAAAGTAGTTGCCAAACAAGTATGCGTCACTTCCACCATATTGAACTTTTCAGTCTGAGTTTCAGTCTGGCTTTAGAGCTTGTCAAAGCATTGAAACCGCTCTAACGAAGGTTGATAATGATATTCTGATGGCCTCAGATAATGGACTTCTATCCGTTCTTGTCCTGTTGGATCTCAGTGCTGCATTTGATTATAATATTATTTTAGAAAGACTTGAATATTTTGTTGGAATTAAAGGGACAGCACTAGACTGGTTTTAATCTGATCTATCTGATTGATTTCAGTTTGTTCACGTTAATGACAAATCTTCTGCATGCTCAAAGGTTACCTGTGGAGTACCACAGGGATGAGTACTAGGAACCTGCCTACTTTTAAGGCTAGGCTGAAAACTTTCCTTTTTGATAAAGCTAATAGTTAGAGTGGTTCATGTTATCCTGAGCTATCTCTATAGTTATGCTGCTATAGGCTTAGACTGCTGGAGGACATAGGGACCTGTATTTCATAATTTTGCTTTACAGTTTTTCCAACATTCAGAGCTTTTTTTCTCCTTCCCCATTTTATTTCGAAATTCAGCAGTCTAATGGCAGTGTGGAAGAAGCTGTTTTGGAATCTGCTGGACCTGCATCAGATGCTTGGAAGTCTCTTCCCAGAGGGCGTCAGGGAGAACAGTCCATGGTGGAGGGGTCATTTATAATGTTACGTGCTCTGGACATGCAGTGCTGTGATTAAATTTCTTTTATGAAAGGAAGAGGAGCCCTGATGATATTCTCTGCAATTCTCACTGCATTTTTATGTGTCCTCTGTAGGTAGAACCATCTGCTGACATCAATATATAACATTCCTAAATAAAAATAGAGCTTTTCTTAACTTACCTCATGCATAGTTTGACCAATGATAATCAGCAACAGGAGACAGCACAGACATTCCCAACAACTTCAAGTATAAGAATTATTAACATATGATTAAAATTAACGTCCAAGTTGAACAGATTTTAATCAAATGGCCTTTTACTAGCCTTATGAAATTCAACTAAAACTAAGAAAAATTGATATGATTAATGAAATCTAATGAAATATGTAAATACAAAAGCACAAAGGGTAGATAAAAATTTGAGAAAATATTCTGAATGAAAGGATCAAGATTCACCACAGTTCAGCAAAGATATACTTGTTTGAGATCAGAGTTTATCTTGAGGAAAACTTGTTTAAAGAACATAATAGGCAGAGATTTCATATGTTATGTTTGACATTTGATGATTAAAAATATGTTTACCTACAATAAAGACTATTTTTTTTGGTAAATGCTAGACTAGAGAGAAATGTGGTCAAAAGAGGTTATGTATTATATTTGTCTTTTTAAATTCATGTCTATACAGCAGCAGTGCATGGGACCATATTTCTAAAGTTAATACATCATACAAAATGAAAGCTTCTGTACAGTTTCTTCTTACTGTCAATACAACAGATTCTTGAAACAACAGTTGACATTCAAATGTAGGAAAATGTTTCTTGCATTTACAAAGTATTAATCTGTCCTCACTGTTCATGAGTTTGGCTACTGCCTATGTCATTTGTTTGGATGGTGATGTTAAAATGTAATTTTCTGCACCACAGAATGTTAGGCTTGAAGGAATTTGTTGTATAAAGGGCCCGACCATAACACAGAGCACACTGTGTCTTCCTCCTGAAAGGGCCGGAGTTTCCTCTCAACACCTGATTCAGCATCCCACATCTGGCCCACATTAACATGCAAACGGACATGCCCAAACCCCTGGAGCTAGCCAACAAGGGGGCCGAGGCAAACAGATCCCCATGACACACAGACAAATGCAGCCAGACGGACGGGTTAGAGGAACGCCTCACATGTACCACAGGGGGAATGCAAAACATCCTGTGTCGAGCAGCACCTCCGACTAAACTCCAATCCACATCTGGGCCGCAGATGTACTGTCAGCAGAAAAGAAGCTTCAGCACAGTTCTGCATGTGTGCTTGAATGCTTGTGTATATGAGCAACTGTGAGAGTCCATATTTACACAGAACACATATTACACATTTGGGTTTCATAAAGTGACTGCACACACGTGTGTCTATGTATGTAACCAAATGGGCCATGGCAGAGGCAGCAGTTTGTGGGTGGAAAAAGAGAAGATCACAGGCGTGACCTCACAGGAGTAAATACAATCAAGCATTGAAAGCTGCTTTCTGTTTAGAAAAGAATATAGACTTGACAAGTATGAAGGTAGAAAAGAAATATTCCAGTAGAATAGCACCCAGATGGAAGGAGATGGTCTGAACTCTATATTCTGAACTTTATATAAACTCATGGTAAAAAACAAAAAGAGGGGCAGGAACAGAGAAGACAAAACAAAAGAAACCCTCCATAAATAAAAAAGCAAGGTAGGTCTGTTTTGGGTCCGCACATCAGAAGAATTGTGTTGTACAAGTTTAAAGAGATGTTTGGTTTAGCTAAAACATTCCTTTTTGCTTAAGACAACACATGGTAAGTTTGAATGTTCTAAGATAAAGAAGATAATGGGTCCTTTTGTTTCTATCCATTTAAGCTGTGATTGTTTTTATAGATGAAAAACATGCTCAAACAGGCTAGACAACAGCACCCTGACTGCCATTAGGTATCGGGATGAAATCCTTGCACCCATGCTGGTGCAGTGGGTCCTGGATTCCTCCTGGTGCACGACAATGCCCGGCCTCATGTGGCGAGAGT
>NW_015151286.1:135463-178135 GCF_000732505.1 Cyprinodon variegatus | reverse complement strand
CCTGCCACGTAATTTTTTTCACTGTAATTTTTGGGGTGTTTTTGACTTCAGCCCTCTGTAGGTTGATCATTTTCATTTCCATCAAATGATTTGGGATCCTTTTGTTCCTAACACATCACCCAGTCCATATCAGTAGAAATAAACAGCAGGATGTTTTGCCCAATTGAGATCTGATGTGTTTTCACTTTGGTCCTTTAATTTCTTGAGCAGTGTATATGCTCCCAATCAGCAGAAATATTAGACAGCATAGGATTCATTTCCACTGTTATGCTGATGATACCCAGCTATATCTGTCTATAAATCCAGATGAAGCTAATTCATTACATAGATTACAGGCATGTCTTGAAGATATAAAAACCAGTATGACTCTTAACTTTCTGCTTCTGAATGCAGACAAAACAGAAGTTATAGTCTTTGGAGTTGTTAAAAAAGAAACTGATTAGCCAGTCACTTCATTTGGATGGGATTAAATTGATCTCAGAAAATAAAGTAAAAAATCTTGGTGTTGTTTTTGATCAGGACCTGTCATTTAAATCCCATATCAAAGAGGTTTCTAGAATTTCCTTCTTTCATCTAAGTAATATTGCAAAAATTAGAAATATCCTGTCATGGGGTGATGCTGAGAAACTAGTCCATGCATTTGTTACTTCAAGGTTGGACTTATAGGCTTATAGTTAAAGGGGCTCAGGTTTTCCTGAGCTATCTCTATAGTTATGCTGCTATAGGCTTAGATTTCTGGAGGATATAGGGACCCCTTTTTCATCATTCTGCTTCATTCTATCTCTATTATCCCAAAGCAGAATCTGTTAGTTAAATCTCTAACGTTATGCTCTATCAACTTTTTCTCATAGTAGCTTCACCTCGTCTGTTCGCCATCCTGGATAGAAATATCAGCTGCGCTGCTTCTATCAACACTCTTGTTTCTAGAGGTTGGAGATTGGCCTGTTTTTCATCGTAGTCCTGTTTCTCTGACTGTGATTGGCTGGATGTGCTCTTTTCATCCTTTGACAAGAGAGCTGGCTCGGAGCTTGTCTGCCTGGCTGTGTGTTTCCTGGACGGGCCACTTTCTATAGTTGCCTTTTGTATCTCTGCTTCTTTCTGTATGTCTGCTTATGTCTCCTTGAATCCCAGTGGGCCTCAGCAGATGGCTGCTCACTCCGAGCCTGGATCTGCTAGAGGTTTCTTCCAGTTAAAGGGAGTTTTTCCTCTCCACTGTTGCTGCAAGCATGCTTAGTGTGAGGGATTGATTTCAAGTTGATTAGTCGATGCAATCAAGTGGTTTTACTTAGATAGAAAACTTTGAATCAATTTGACAGCATGATCTGGTGGACTGTAAAGTGCCTTGAGATGACATGTGTTGTGAATTGGCGGTATATAAATAAACTGAATTGAACTGAATCGGAACAGATAAACTTCAGACCAAACTCCCTGGAAGCTGTTTCCTTGGAGGTCATGAACATAGTCCATTGAGATTTTCACAGCTTTGGAACATGAGATACATTTTTGGTGCCAAGCACATTTATACTTGAACATGGTTTAATGGACTTTCATGTTCCACACAGAACCCTAACAACAACAAAAAACCCAGGTTCAGATTGGGGAGACCATTCTTCTGAAGAACTCTGCTGTTGTCCACATGGGCATTGAACCATTTTACAAGCACCACTAAACCCCTGTATGGAACCCCTTCCAGTTTGTTTTTTGATATTATTTTGGTACTGAATTGTAGCCCTGATAGTTTTAGCTCACAGAAGTGGCAACCAGAGGAGTGCTCTTCTGCTATTGTCCGTTTTAAGATTTAACATCTATGCACACATTGGTGGCCTTCCAAGTTGACTGGTTGTCTTGTTCTGTAATTTTGAATCAATCTGTCCAGTAGATCTTTAACGTTGACCCATTTTCTATTCAAGAGATATTTAATCTTTTTTTAATCTCCTTCATGAACCAGTGAATTATTTCACTTAAAATACCAGCAAGCAATTGATACTGTCAATGTTTGGTGGAGGTTAGTTAAGGGCAGCAATGCAGAGATGAGGCAAATGGGCAAAAATCCAAAATACAGAAAACCAAAAAATCAGAAGATGCCAGGAAGAAACACATGCAGGGAGCCAAGTAAAAACAAAGCAACAAAACAACAAGAAACCAGCAGTGAAGAACTGCAGAGGTGGTGTATATATGGGGAAAAGAACAAAGAATGGACTAATAAGCTGGTGTGAATGGAAGCAGTACAAACATAAATGGCAATTCACTACAACAACCTCCTCATATTATTTACAGTTTGTGTTTAACAACATTTGGAACAAGCAGAGAAAATGGTAAGAAACAATCTGCGTCATGCTTTTATTATTCAATGTGTTCGAATCAGGTGGTTGTGTCCTCAGAAGGCCAGATTCGTCGGCAAATTATGTCATAGTGGCGCCGCAACCTGTTTGGATTTGAAGACTCCTTCTTTCCCTCTGGTTGGAAGGACAGGTTCGATGAATCCTTGGACATCCCATGATTAATTGCAAATCCAAGTAAGCCGACTGCTCCATGCTCAGAGGAAAAACGTAAAAGGCGAGGAACAGTCGGGAATATTTTAAGTACAATTTCATAAAATTATAAATAATATGTTTTGTATATTGAGAGGTTTTTATCTGTCCCTGTGCAAATGAGTTCGGCTGACATTTAAAGCTGATATCTGTGAAGTTTACTGAAGTGTACACAAAAAACTTTAGTGAGAAGGGTGGCATCCATGTTGCCTCCTTTGTGCCGTCAATTGTCATGGTTGCTAGGTGACAGAGCTGTCACCGAATGAGGGGCGGTGACAGCTAGAGAAGGCTTGACCTGTTTGAATCTACAGCCAGACACTTCCAGCCTCCTTTTTTTCACATCCTTCAAAGGTCCCAGTCAGGGTCTGCCAGATTCACCCACACTAACTGCTCCCATCTTTGGAATTCATTTGGCAATGGACACCTGCACACAGATGCATTTAGAAAAAACACCTTCGGACTCAAAAGTCATTCATATATCTATTGTTTTGACTTTGTTGTCAACGGCCACTGCTAGACTTTTCTCCATCTTGTTGCTATCTTTGTAAATGTTTGGGGAAGGAAAGGTTTGGTCTTCTCACATCCACGTGGGCAGGTGACAGTGAAACTGATGCAGCACAGATTGTTGGCTGGGGATAAGAAGCAATGTTATAGTGGTGTGTTTTTTCAGTGTCCAAAATGTAGGAAAACATATATAGAAATTGTATTATCACTAAATATGTCAGGTTCCAGGAGACTGTGTCTCCCCTTTTTCTAAGCATTTCTCTCATTGTCACAGGTGCATCTGATCAACATCACACAGAAGCTGTGTTTTTAAGGAGCNTTGTTCAGCATGGGGGTGAGTAGAAAATGAAGGCTAATCATGTTTTGGGTGTACTATTCCTTTAACTTTCTGCTCCTGAATGCAGACAAAACAGAAGTTATAGTCTTTGGAGTTGTTGAAAAAGAAACTAGTCCATGCATTTGTTACTTCAAGGCTGGACTTATAGGCTTATAGTTAAAGGGGCTCAGGTTATCCTGAGCTATCTCTATAGTTATGCTGCTATAGGCTTAGATTTCTGGAGGATATAGGGACCCCCATTTCATCATTCTGCTTCATTCTATCTCTATTATCCCAAAGCAGAATCTGTTAGTTTAATCTCTAACGTTATGCTCTATCAACTTTTTCTCATAGTAGCTTCACCTCGTCACCTCGTTCGCCATCCTGGATAGAAATATCAGCTGTGCTGCTTCCATCAACACTCTTGTTTCTAGAGGTTGGAGATCGGCCTGTTTTTCATCGTAGTCCTGTTTCTCTGACTGTGACTGGCTGGATGTGCTCTCTTCAGTCTCTGACAATAGAGCTGGCTCGGAGCTCGTCTGCCTGGCTGTGTATTTCCTGGACGGGCCACTTTCTATAGTTGCCTTTTGTATCTCTGCTTCTTTCTGTATGTCTGCTTATGTCTCCTTGAATCCCAGTCGGCCTCAGCAGATGGCTGCTCACTCCGAGCCTGGATTTGCTAGAGGTTTCTTCCAGTTAAAAGGGAGTTTTTCCTCTCCACTGTCGCTACACAGCATGCTTAGTGTGAGGGATTGATTTCAAGTTGATTAGTTGATGCAATCAAGTGGTTTTACTTAGATAGAAAACTTTGAATCAATTTGACTGGATGATCTGGTGATCTGTAAAGTGCCTTGAGATGACATGTGTTGTGAATTGGTGGTATATAAATAAACTGAATTGAACTGAATCGGAACAGATAAACTTCAGACCAAACTCCCTGGAAGCTGTTTCCTTGGAGGTCATGAACATAGTCCATTGAGATTTTCACAGCTTTGGAACATGAGATACATTTTTGGTGCCAAGCACATTTATACTTGAACATGGTTTAATGGACTTTCATGTTCCACACAGAACCCTAACAACAACAAAAAACCCAGGTTCAGATTGGGGAGACCATTCTTCTGAAGAACTCTGCTGTTGTCCACATGGGCATTGAACCATTTTACAAGCACCACTAAACCCCTGTATGGAACCCCTTCCAGTTTGTTTTTTGATATTATTTTGGTACTGAATTGTAGCCCTGATAGTTTTAGCTCACAGAAGTGGCAACCAGAGGAGTGCTCTTCTGCTATTGTCCGTTTTAAGATTTAACATCTATGCACACATTGGTGGCCTTCCAAGTTGACTGGTTGTCTTGTTCTGTAATTTTGAATCAATCTGTCCAGTAGATCTTTAACGTTGACCCATTTTCTATTCAAGAGATATTTAATCTTTTTTTAATCTCCTTCATGAACCAGTGAATTATTTCACTTAAAATACCAGCAAGCAATTGATACTGTCAATGTTTGGTGGAGGTTAGTTAAGGGCAGCAATGCAGAGATGAGGCAAATGGGCAAAAATCCAAAATACAGAAAACCAAAAAATCAGAAGATGCCAGGAAGAAACACACGCAGGGAGCCAAGTAAAAACAAAGCAACAAAACAACAAGAAACCAGCAGTGAAGAACTGCAGAGGTGGTGTATATATGGGGAAAAGAACAAAGAATGGACTAATAAGCTGGTGTGAATGGAAGCAGTGCAAACATAAATGGCAATTCACTACAACAACCTCCTCATATTATTTACAGTTTGTGTTTAACAACATTTGGAACAAGCAGAGAAAATGGTAAGAAACAATCTGCGTCATGCTTTTATTATTCAATGTGTTCGAATCAGGTGGTTGTGTCCTCAGAAGGCCAGATTCGTCGGCAAATTATGTCATAGTGGCGCCGCAACCTGTTTGGATTTGAAGACTCCTTCTTTCCCTCTGGTTGGAAGGACAGGTTCGATGAATCCTTGGACATCCCATGATTAATTGCAAATCCAAGTAAGCCGACTGCTCCATGCTCAGAGGAAAAACGTAAAAGGCGAGGAACAGTCGGGAATATTTTAAGTACAATTTCATAAAATTATAAATAATATGTTTTGTATATTGAGAGGTTTTTATCTGTCCCTGTGCAAATGAGTTCGGCTGACATTTAAAGCTGATATCTGTGAAGTTTACTGAAGTGTACACAAAAAACTTTAGTGAGAAGGGTGGCATCCATGTTGCCTCCTTTGTGCCGTCAATTGTCATGGTTGCTAGGTGACAGAGCTGTCACCGAATGAGGGGCGGTGACAGCTAGAGAAGGCTTGACCTGTTTGAATCTACAGCCAGACACTTCCAGCCTCCTTTTTTTCACATCCTTCAAAGGTCCCAGTCAGGGTCTGCCAGATTCACCCACACTAACTGCTCCCATCTTTGGAATTCATTTGGCAATGGACACCTGCACACAGATATGCATTTAGAAAAAACACCTTCGGACTCAAAAGTCATTCATATATCTATTGTTTTGACTTTGTTGTCAACGGCCACTGCTAGACTTTTCTCCATCTTGTTGCTATCTTTGTAAATGTTTGGGGAAGGAAAGGTTTGGTCTTCTCACATCCACGTGGGCAGGTGACAGTGAAACTGATGCAGCACAGATTGTTGGCTGGGGATAAGAAGCAATGTTATAGTGGTGTGTTTTTTCAGTGTCCAAAATGTAGGAAAACATATATAGAAATTATATTATCACTAAATATGTCAGGTTCCAGGAGACTGTGTCTCCCCTTTTTCTAAGCATTTCTCTCATTGTCACAGGTGCATCTGATCAACATCACACAGAAGCTGTGTTTTTAAGGAGCTTGCTGCCAGCCCTTCGATGCCTGAGGCTTTTTGCATATGCGGTAAAACTCAAGCCTGTGTCTCTCCTCACCTGTTTCCAAAAAGAAAAAAACCTTTGTTGGTTCTTTTCTCCAGATGTCGAGATGTTCAGATGTGCTAGCTGTTCAAACCTTTGGAACAAACTCTAAGATTCAAGTGTCAAGACTAACTTCCTGGTTTCAAACTCTGGCTTGCAGCACTCTAAGTTCATTGCTCCTGGGTCGAGCCCTGTCGCCCTCCCAAAGAGCATCTTTAAGACCCATGTGAGTCGGTTGCTCTCAGGTTCCGGGTTCAATTCCACAGACTCCCTCTGGCGGATTTTCAAAGGTTGCTTTGACAATACAGGTGAAACTAACGTCCTGGATTCTGACCTTCAATATTCCCTGACTAACTTGTCGACATTTTATTACATATCAACATTTCATTTACAGATTCTCCTTATACCATGGCAAAATATTATTATATGCCATAGCAACAATATTAATATCTGATATCAATATCTATATTTTCACATTGGTGCGTACTGTGGGTATCATGGGTAGCTTAAAGCCATACCAGTACCTGGTTTAGTTGCATGTATATGTTGCAACTAGGACATTAACGAGTTGTGATTTTATCAAGTCGACTGTTTTACAGTAAAAGTCAAAGTTGAGTCGATGCGTCATTCTCACATAAATACTATAAGTCAGGGGTGGGGAGCGGAGTGGGATGTGGCCTAAAATTACTTACAGTACGTCTTGCATCAGTGTCGATCGAGTTCATATCAGGTAGGTGTAATACAGTTTATATTGCTGACTGCAGTGCGTGCTCTACTAAGCTCAAAGAATGAGCTAATGTTACGTTCACACCGGACGCAGCAGACGCAGCAAAATCGCGTCTGCTGCTTCCTTTTTGCTGCTTGTACCAGTTAGTTCTGACGCGCGGCTGAAGCAGCTTTGCTGCTCTGGCTGCGCGGTGCAAAAGTGTGTCTGACGCGCGTTGGGCGGAGCTACTCTATCCTTTCTTTGCCTTGCAGCTATATTTGCTGTGATCAGTGGGAATAAAGTAGTTTTATTATATTTTTAAGTGGGAAATTCCACCTGAAAACTTAATCAGTGCAGTCAGTTCATCCAGATTACCATTCTGCCTTCCAATATTATTTCTGTCGGAGCCGCTCAGACCCCCACATACCAGCGGTGTGCTGTCAGTAGGAATCCCATTCAACAGCAGCCTCTGGCCGGGTCGCCTCCTTGCGGTTCACTGCGGCGGCTGGTAGGTGTTTTTCATCAAAATAATCCAAACTGCAGGCACCAGGATAATAAAAGCGAACATATTCTGTCGGCAGGTTTCAGCATTTTAAGTTAATTTAGGCGTTAATAAACTGTTTCAGAGGAGCGATCACAGCGCTCTGTATCATCAGCGAAGTGTCTGTCTCCCTGCCGGCTCCCAGATCAGCTTCTCTCTCTTGCTGCGCCTTGATGCGCGTCAACCATTGACTTTGCATGTAAACTCGCTGCTTCTGCTGCGTCCGGTGTGAACGTAGCATAATAGGAGATCAGTTCTGCATGCCACACGCACACCCCCATGCAAGTCCACACCCTCTGTGGACTTCTGGACACATCTGGACAACTTTCAAGTTGTCCAGATGTGAGGCGACTCAGCTTTTTTGGTGAATGTCCTAGTTGCAATCACTGTTTACAGCATATTCTGTTTATCTAATGATATGCATTGAAATTTTGGTATTAACAGTCAACCTTTGTTTTTTGTTTTTTTATCAATATAGTAAACAATACTGATAATTATTACTGTATTGAAGTTGTTAGAAGACCTAGACCTCAAGTTCTGTCTTTCCTAATACATACATTCTGTTGCAGAGTCTTTTAATGTTTCATATTAACCTGGATTGATTTATAAGAAAAGTTGATTAGAGTTAAATTTGAACTTTTTAAAACCACGGTTAAACAGATGGAATACTGATGTTAATAAGAATAAAGGTTGACCAATGACAAGATGCAATCAAAAAAAAGCTGGTGTTTTTGAATTTCACATTTACTCAGAAAACAATTTAGCAGTCACTAAATGGAACTCTACAGTCATTTAGGATTCTGATTGTAATGCTATTCATGTCCACAGGGTGATACTTGTGCTCTGTCTCTGTGCTAATTTCCTGAACAGATTTGTGGAGCATGCAGAGAGGAGCACATAAGAAACCTCTGCATACTGATGAAATTTCTGCTGGGTTTGCTGCATTCATGGCCACAGCTAGTTTTCAGACACAAAACTTATACAAAACTGTCAACCATTCTAATATGAGTAGTTCATATAATAAACATGAAATTGTATCCTTTATGGAAATATGTTCTTGGCCCACACACAGACAAGATGCAACAATGAACTATAAACAATGTATGTAAAGGACTGAAACGGCACTTAAACATGCAGTGCACATTCTGTTTTTGATACATTTGATTAACCTTGTGCATTTACATTATAACATAACTCCTCTGAATGCCTGAGAGTTATTTCCTGCTATGTTAACACCTGTAGCACCTCTGAATGACTGGAAATAGCTCCAGCTGAAACTACCGCAGAATGTGGCTCTGCAGGTGAACTTTCCTGGTATTGTTTTTGTTGTTGTTGTGAGACTTCATTGGGCTACTGTTTCCCTTCCTCCCTGCAGTACGTTTCATTCCCCAAAGGGACTCATGAGGCAGTATTTAGGAAGTCCTGTGGGACAAAGAAACGAGAGCAAAGTAAACATGACGGGTAAATTCAAGGTGAGTTTGTTTCGGAAAACATACAGTCTGGAACAGATAAAGGGATATGCAAACGTTTTTTTTAATAAGAAAAGCTTTACATGAGGAAAAAACATACAAAGGGAAAAAGCAACATTCTTCAGAGGGTTAACATAGTATTTTTTAAGGCTTGCCAGAAATGCATCAATTTTAATTAAACAGCTATTTTAATATTTTTAATAGCAAAGAACATTTGAAGAAGGTGTCATTGTTTGTACATATTGTGCTAGTTTCCCACTCATTGTGTGACATAACAGTGAAATAAGACCTTTAGGTATGAGGCACAGATTAATCCACACATCTGATCTGCAAAAAGCACAGTTTACTGGAATTAGGACACCAAAATAGCTAAAGATAACATAAAACTTCTATTTAGCCTAAAGTAATGCAATTGATTGTTTTTAATTTAAGGTTTATGGAGCCAGCACTAAGGGAGTCATGTAATGTCACAAGAGTTTGCTTGAATACAGACAGGTTTCATTCATAACAATATAAGTTAAAACAACTTATGCAGAGTTAGAGATGCACAAACCTTTAAAGGTTTTGCAGACAGATCACACTTCACTCTATTTCTAAGATTGTGGCCCTAAAAGTCAAACACTGTACTAAATATTAAAAGTGGAAAAGATTTTAAAATCTGCATGTTACACCTAAATACAATTTTCATTTTAGTGATAAAATGCTAGTTTATATTGTTCTGATACACCATAAAGCTGTACTCATTTACCAAACATGGGAAATGAGTACAGCTTCCTTGTAATGCACGGTCCAAGTCATGGAAATATTGCATTACGCCGTGTGATTTCATAACATGCCTCAAGCGAGTGTTGCCATATTAAACATAAGGCTCTAGTCTGGTAAATCTTAAGGCATCAGCAGCATGAGTCATTCTTATGAAAAGTGAGTATATATTAGTCACTTGGCACCATGCACCAAACAAACAACACACAGACCCTGTGTATAACATAGCTTTAGGGAGGTTTTTGCTTTAGCACCATTATGAAGACCTATTCTGACTGATTAGAGTAGCAGAATCTGTCATTCACAATTAAGTTAAAAATGGAGATAAAAAAAATGAATTTCAAACATCAAACACCTCTCAATTCACATTAGACACACAACAATGATTATTAACCTAACAAATGTTTGTTGGAGGCAGTGTGTTACCATTAGTCTCACTGTATGAAACTGGTATGAAGAAAATAAACTGTCAGGTTTTTTATTCAGACAAAACAAAAAAGCTGAGATATTTTCACACATCTTATACATTAACTATTATAATTGTTAGTTCTATGCTAGCTTTCACTTCAGCAAGTGTTTAATTGGGGAAGATTATTCGTGGTGCCATGCCTCCAACCATCGTTGATGGCTATGTCCGGGCATATAGGGCACTACATAGTGATAAAGCAATTTTAGATGAGTGTCCTAACATCTAGTGGAAGAAAAAGTAGTAGACTCGAAATTTCCCTCAAAGCACCTTGAATAGTAGTGATCATTGATGGTCATTAGTGGAGCAGATATATCCTGGAATGCTTTGCAAGGAGAGCTCTCCTCACAGAGCATCATGGGATATGTTCTCACAGAGGCCCTCTGTTGCCTACAGCTGTCACTACCTGACAGCGCTGACCAGTGTTGGGAGTAACGCGTTACAAGAGTAATGCATTACAGTAATGTATTACTTCTTGATGTAACGCCGTAGTGTAAGGCTTTACCAATAAATGTTCTGTAATATTTTACTCGGTACATGTTCAGCAAAGCTTGAGTTACAACACTTTTCTATAGAAAAAAAAAAAAAAGTAAAACTGCGAGACCGCGAGACATTAATGAAGGAGGATTAGAGCTGGTTTTACAGGAGTGGCGCGCCGCGCGAGACTTGATTTCTGCGTATTGCTCGCGCTTCACAGTGGAAAAGCTAACGAAGATGGCAGAAGACGACTGTACATTCGTGAGATGGACGTATGCGCATTACTTCGAGTTTGTCAGAGAAAAGGACAAGAAGAACGTAATAGTCATATGCAACCTTTGTGTAAAACCGAAATAACTGTCGGTCCTCCTTGCACTTTATAGTTCCTGTAAAAGGATAAAATTTGTTCATCATGTGTACTTTGTTCATGACAGTTTTGTGTTGTAAACCTCTTGAATTAAAAAAAATAAATAAAGAACAAACCTTGTCATGACATTACCGAGTTTACATACAGTTCTGTTGTGTCTAATATTAATATACCCAAGCTATTCATGGATATTACCAGATAATCACTTTACCTCTACCATAATTTTAACAGACTTAGATAATTTGTGATTTTATTTGTCATCGTTTCTTGTCTTGAGACTTCACTTTGCCAATTATATGTTATATTGTTAGTAGCCTGGATAGCCCACAGTCATTTTGGAACATCATATTACCTTCTACTGGATGTAAAATGCTCTGTTAACATTAACTATGTTACTTACATGAAATTTATTTTTACATTTTGTCATTTTAGAAATGGAAAGGTCTACCTTGTAGTTATTTTGGTGAAAGTAACTCAAAAGTAATAGAGGAGTAACGTAACACATTACAATTCTGAGACAGTGATATTGTAATGTAAATAATTACTTCTAAATAACAGTAACAGGTAATCTATAATGCATTACAGTTTGGAAGTAACTTGCACATCACTGGCAGTGACAAATAACAAAGATGGCACAGGCATCGTACGGGGAGGTGGAGTCACGTGACGAATGGGGAGCGAATAGTGGTTATCGCCTGTTTGAACGGTCAGTTAACTGAGTTCACCATAAAGTCCACTATATAGTCCCCGCTCTATATGGTGATTAAGAGATTTAGGGGTTAGGAGGGACGTTCGGACACAGACTCTATGTTAATTATGACCCTGATTATGGCTACCATGGTTTCTGTTTAGGTACTGTATATATTCAGTAGACCATTAAAGGCCAGTTTAATGGTCTAGAAAATTTTTCCCCCAGTAGGAAAACAATCGTCCATTTTCTGATTGAAGTTGTTTTCAGATTGAGGCAACCTTCTTAGGTTTAGGAGCTTCTCAATGTAACTACTGGATAATACTAGGTGTGTGTGTGTGTCAAAGATGCCAAAACAAGCACCTACAGAAGATAGTATATGACCTACTTGTTACCTTATACCAGAGCTCTAGAAATCCTGAACTATCCATTTAAGTAAGGGGGTGGGCAGTATTTTGACACCGTGTGTGCTCCTCTTTTTTAATGTGTTTCTTAACTGCTTTTATTTAAAGAAGAAAACAGGGGCTATTTCTCAGTATGTGTTTAACACTCGGGTAAGCAAGTTTAATCTCTCATCTCCTTCTTTTCTTTTCTCCTTTAGCTGAATGAAAGAGTAAGCAGGCTTGGGTTATAATTACAATGATGAATGATTATGCTTCACCTTTCCGCCTGTGTAACACGTTGTTTTGATCCCCCTGCCTTTTCTGAAGCCCCTTCCTATCCTCCCTGTTCCGCTGGATGTGAACTATTTGCCTCTTGCCTCTTTGTGTTAGGTAAGGAGATCCCTGTGTTTACGTGGAGCCCGGTGTCTCCTTTTTAACCACCTTTTCCTTGATCTGCTGCCCCATCTTTACCCTTGAGTGTGATGAGGTGTGTGCATTTCAGAGGATAAGAGTGATTAACCTGTAAAGAGAAACACACAAGGTGTTTGTTTTGAAATATGATTACTTTGGGAATGTGTTTAAGGGGGTTTCAAGAGTCAGAAGAAACTTAATAATGTGCTTTGTTTTCAAAAACAAAATGAGTTGTCTGTAACTGAAAACTGCAAGACACTTCAAGACAGTCAAGTTTTAAGGGTTTTAGATTTTACCCATGTGAATACAAACAAAAAATTAGAAGCATTGCGAATATATCTGGTGACCAGAACTGGATAATTTTTCAACTTGACCTACTGTTGACCTGTCACCAGACAGTTTTAAGAACATAGTCGGTCCAAATACTGACAAAATATGACTAAATGTTAGTATTTGGAAGTGTCAAGAATCTGAACCATTGTGCTGACAGGACAAAAGAAAGGCATAAGAGACTTGCTGAGTTTAGAATTGTTTTCATAAACGGGAAACTAAAGCAACCAGCTTGACAAGAGAAATGTCAGATATGAACGTTGACAGGAATGGCATAAAAACAGCAGTGGACATGAAAGGCTTGGCATAGTGTTCACGTATAAAGGGTGTACTTCTTTTTGTTTAATGGCACATTACAACTGAGAATTTTAGATGGGTAACACCTTACATTCTATAATATATTCACATTTTGCTATATATTACTCAATATCTCAGATTCTTTTACCCCCTCTCCATTTTTTTCTCCTTATAAACCTTCAATGTTCAATTTACAGTATTTTTTTTTTAATCATTGCCTTATCTTCTCCTTTTCCAAAAGTTATATTTATAATATTGTTGATTCTAGCTGGTCTTCTAGCTATTTTGCCTGTTTCTTTAATTCCTTTTATACCTACATGGGCAGGTACCCAGCAAGTCTCTGTGATCTAATTGTCAGGACTCAGAATGTAGGACCCAGAATTCAGGCAGACGGACTGAAGTGATTTATAAAAAGTGTTTAATAATTGCTCGGAGAGCTACATCTTGACAGCTAGGACTAGATGGCTGGAATCTCTGTAGGGGAGGTTAGTGACCACATAACTCTGACGGGGAACGATAGCAAGCATGTGAGTCACTAACCTGGTTATTAAGTTCAGTCCGAGCCCGGAGGAAGGAGTGGAATTCAGCAGGACGATTTTCCACAGCATGGGGCGGGAGCTGCCCAGACAGTTCCAGGAATAGAAGCCAAAGGATCTGACCAATGGGCAGAAGCCAGCTGATGGGGCAGAGCAGACGTACCCGAAAGGAGAATCCAAAGCTGGTGTCGATGAGGAAGCAGAAGTCTAAGCCAGAAGATCAGAGATCTGAAGAGCTGCAAAAGGGAAATCCAAGCTGCTGTCAAGAAACAGATCTAACATAGCAGGTGGAATCCAATGGAAGTTCAAAGACAGGTCAGGCAAACAGATCAGAACAGGGGCAGGCAAACTCAGAAGTCCAGGAGCATAAACTAGTCAGGATCGGGCAAACACAATAATACACTAATAAAGACCTCTCACCTACTGCTCAAATACTCTGGCACTGATGGCTGAGAACAAGCAGTTTAAATAGGAACTAGAACAGGTGGATCTGATGAGTGATAATGAAAAAAGGGCAGAGTTAGGCAGAAATAAACCAATAATCCAGTCATCAGTGCCAAAATCATGACACTATTCAAAGTTTGAAGGATTACTAGCATTTAAACCTACTCTGTCAGGTTTCATCAATGAATACTCTACAGGGCTGGTACAGAATTAACACGCAATCTATCCGGTCTTTCTTTCTTAACCCACAATGCAATCCTACAACAAGCACCATCAACTCTGCCATGGACACACTAATAAGGAAATTCTCTTTGTTTAACTAGGACAGCAAAGTGTATGTTTTTGTTTTTATTTGTGTGTGTGTATTTTTTTTTGTTGATAATGGTGTTTCTAATGTATATTGTAAGTACTGTATGCTGCATGCATTGACTTTGATGGTTTTTAGTTGAAAATGGACCCCAGGAAGAGTAGTCATTACTTTTGTAAAGACTAATGGGGATCCCTAAATAAACAACTAAACCTGGTCAGGTAATCTTTTTCTAATACATACATTCATAATTGGTATGTCTGTTCTTGCCTTATCATCTTCACAATTGAATCTGTCTGTATAACTATCTAAGTAATTGCAACATAAGCCCCATGTTAATGGAACACAACTGACCTGGACTGTGCCAGACACAAGCAAACTTTAAATCTAGTGCTAGTTTAACAGTAGGGCTCAGCATGGTTCTGTTGTAGCTCGATCCTCTGATAACAAAGAGCGCATGAGCAGGCCGTGTCATCTCCTATTTACAGTCAGCTGACTCATTTTGTGGGTTTTCCGCCATGTCCAGCTTTGTAATTAACAGATCTCTTCACTTGTTCACAACACAAACTTCTTCTCAGCCTATTAACAATAAATAGCATCAAATGAGCATGGTGCGACCTGGGATGAAACTGAGACCGAAGCTTTCATTGAAATTTGGGCGGAGGATGCTATCCAGGCACATAAGTTCCTGAATGTTACGTGCGCCACTATTTTCCCACCTTGAGAGTTTTAGTATCATGGACCGCTGAAAAGAGGCAAGGAACCGGGCTAGGGTGATGTGTAAATGGTTGTAACCAAGCTTGGTACGGTTAACTGATCCAAGCTCGGTCCGAACTCGGCAAGAATCAGTTTCAGAGGGGTAGTGTAAATGGGGCAATATTGTGCATAAAATATATTCTATAAAAAAATAACTGTTTTGAAATTCATTAAATGTGTTAGCTGCTGCTCTAGGTACAGTACATAAAACACATAGTCTAGACCTAGAGTTATACTTTTATTATAATTTTACATTCACAGAATGTATACAAAACTAAATTTTATTTAGTCTATGGTTGATCCTAAAAATTTCCATCAGTGATTTTTTATTTGGCCCACCAGTTTTTCCATGCTACTTTTCCCATAAAATTTAGGAGTTTCTTGAATTTTGATCCTACTTTTTGAATATATATTTTCCACGTTCCATTTTTATCTTAGCGCATACGCTCATATTTGAAATTATCTACTGTTTCCATACCGTGGCCATGTGGTTTCAGGGCCCTTTTGTCTATCCCTTTTTTCTTTGCAGGGTATGACAAGATTTATTTGGAGAGAACTTTAAGCCTTATTTATAGGACTATTGTTATCTCTAGCTTAATACTTCCTTCAGTTTATTCCTTTCTTATGGGATCATGACCTCTTTTCTAAATGGTCTCATCATCAGCATTCGAGGCTAACCCAATCCTGTCATTCATAATAACATTTTCATTATTCATAGCGTTAAATAAGACTGCTAATAACTCCTCTTGAAATTTCCTTAAAGGGTGGATGTAGACAAATGAGTATATAGGTCAGAACAAAAAGGCTGTTTGGCAGGATGCAGGTGGACTAAATAACATGATTAAGCTGGGGTTTAAGATAAAAATCTGACTGATTAAAAATTGACAGGGAAAGACAAACAACGAAACAAAAGTGAACTGAATCTGAACTGCAGAAAAGATCCTAACATGAAATGAAGAACCAAAAATAAGTAGAAAAACAAGAACAAAAACAAAAACAAGAAGATACCAGAAAAACTTGAAAGTATGAAAAAATATGAGTACAGAAAAAACAAAGTCCCAAACAATAAAACCAGCAACACACCATGGCAAGCGTGAGAAAACATACTAACATGAACCAAAAACAACACCTAGAAATCATGACCGATAGCTGTTATTTGTGTAACCAGTGTCTGGGGTTAATTTAGGGAACTGAAGAGCTAGCCTCTGAGCTAATAACAGGAGGGTTGTACAGAAGGCCAGAAATTACTATTTGAACATTTTATAATTATATTTCAGTCTTTTAATCTTTATAAAAAGTTATCTTTTAATCATCTAACATATACTTTAAAATAAAAAAAAACTCTTAAAGGTAGTTTTATATATATTTTTTTTAAAATTGCTAGATGTAATAATACCCCATTCAAGAGATAGACCTTTACCCTCTAATAAAAAAATAATAGAAAGAGATTAAACCTAGTAATGTTACATTTCTAATCAAAATGTCTGAAGGAAATGACATTTTGTCTTTATCATGACTAAGTTAACATTCACCTCTGTATTCATATTTTTTAACTGCATTATACATTCCATTAGACAGGGTTCAGAGGGTTTCTTCTTTTTTTGCAGAATATTATTAAATCGACATTTAAAACCTTTCTTTTCATTTCAATAGATAAAGGTTTAAAAAATATATTGTGAATGGCATCATAATGAACTCTAGTGAGTAAATAAACAGGTCTAAAACTTTAAAATAAAGGTAAGAAGAAGGATTTTCATTTTCTACATTTCCAGCTGAAAACATCTTAGTAATTACTGTATACAGGTGACGAACAGAGAAAATGTCAACAGTAAGTTGTGTATATTTTGTCCTGAAACCATTGATTAGTTGGAGAGACATTCATATTGTTATTATCTTGAATCTACAAAATTGATTAACAGTATTGTATTAACTAAAATAAGCTTCTTCACATTCAGTGTACTCACCTATTTTAAAATATAACCAGTGAAAAAATCTGGATGCCAAAAAGTGGACATACAGTAGAAGCAGTTTTATCTTTATTATTATTATTATTATTATTATTTTTACTGATTCTCTGTTTTTATTACTGGTTTTTACTGGGCGATCTGCATTTACTCTTTAAAGCACCGCTACCTAAGAATTTTTCTAAAGTTACCGTTATATGGCCATATTCCATTCATCAACTCGTCTTGCCATCTCTTCTTTTTCTTCCTGCACACGACTCTTGATGCCTTTTTAAAACATAGGTGTGAGACATAATGGAACAAACCACTGTAAGGGGGCACCACAGAGGAGATTAGAGGGAGGTCCATCTTATTCTCAAGCAAATACATTTGTTCTTTTCTGCTTATTCTAATATGCCATTATTATGATCACTATAATTTTGTTGACTTTTCACAAGCCTGCCTTTTTTTGTTGCCCCAAGGCAATTGCTCTACACATAGTGAGTGATGCACATGGGCTGTCAGCCAGGGCTAGTTAATATGAGGCCCATGGAATCTGAGTCCACTCTCAAGTCTTTGGGGTCTGAGGTGAGCCAAAAGTCTTAAACTCTGACTAGAGTTTGTCTCAAACTCAAGTGGTGATACTTAAGTGATTGAGACTAGGGGTGTGTCCGAACGTCCTGCCTAACCCCTAACTCTCTTATCACTATATAGAGTGGGGACTATACTGTATAGTGGACTTTATGGTGGACTGAGTTAACAGACCATTTGAAGTGATGATCATTACATTTTTCTCCCTGTTGGTCACGTAACTCTGCTTCCCTGCAGGGTGCCTGCACCATCTTTGTTATTAGTTGCCACCACAACAAATCCCCTCATGCTTTGCCCTCTGAGCTCTCACAAAGCAATGTGGGATATATCTGCTCGTCTAGTGACCATTGATGATAACTATTTTTCAAAGTGCATAAAGCATTATGGAAAATTTCGAGTGCACTACTTTTTCATCCCCCAGACGTTCTGACACTTATCTAAAATTGACCACTATATAGTGCCCTGTTTAATTATTAGGATGGACGTTTGGACACAGCGTAGTTTCTGTCCAAATTGCTTGGAACGAGCCCCCTCTAGGTCTTTCCATGTTCCGTTTAATGCTGCAATCAATGATTAGCAAGGCAACGTGGTACATGAACTACTCTACTTGAGGCAGACACAAAACCCTAAGCTTGAGGGAGTCCAGGTTTTTACAGTCGAGAAAGGCTTTTATAATGCTGTATCAT
This sequence comes from Cyprinodon variegatus, assembly GCF_000732505.1. Taxonomy (NCBI): domain Eukaryota; kingdom Metazoa; phylum Chordata; class Actinopteri; order Cyprinodontiformes; family Cyprinodontidae; genus Cyprinodon; species Cyprinodon variegatus. Next base: position 159,704 of record NW_015151286.1, on the reverse strand, counting down.
CATCATAATTCCTGTTGTAACCACTGTTGTGCTGTTTTATTGTTTTTTTTTTTTTGTTTGTTGTGTATTCTTTTGTGTATTCTGCTTGTTGTGCAATATATGTGAATATAATAGTCATACCACTACCTCACCGTTGTTCCTTACCTACTACACTTTAATGTTAAAGTCAATCCACATGTACTGTATATAAGCCATCCTGATTGTGCATATGTCACCTCAAATCTCTGTGCTACTCGCTTGTATTTTTTATTTTTAATTTTAATTTTTTTTTCATTGTGTGTGATACATGAACACTTGCACCTTAATTCTTATTATCTTGATATACTGTATATACAGTGCTTGCTTGTTTATTCCTAATGCTCCTTTTCCTCCTTGTTTGCACCTTCTTTAATTACTATGCTAATACGTGACCAGTGAATTTCTCCGATCTGAGATCAATAAAGCTCATCTGATCTAATCTAAAATAGCCTCAGAAATGATCCATATTCTTATAGTAAGCCTAGCCAGCTTTTTTGCACATTAAAATTATTAATTACTGAATGACTTCATATATCTATGTTAGATAAGTAAACTGTATGTTTATCAAGTGTAAATCAATAGGATTCAACATCTGCCTCAAAATTGGCAACTATTATACATTAAAAATAGAAAAAGCAGCTAAACCAAAAACAAACCAACAGTATACTTGATACACTGAAGAGCGTTTCAGCATGGTGTTTTAATCTTTCCCCAGTATCTTAACCTGTGGTATAGGGCTTTGTGCCATTTTCTTGTTTGGCCCTATACCCTAACACCCTCTCACTCTCTGGGTTACAGCTCAACTGCTCCTACGTGCATGTAACATGTTACTTGTCAGAGCAAGCTTTAGGATCAGGGATCTGCAGGCCTTCCTGTCTCTCCAAGCCCTCCCTAAAACACCCCAGCCAAATAAGCAGAGGAGTGGGAGGGAAAAATTATATGAAACCTAGAGACTGACCCCTGGTTCAAAAGGCAGTTCACAGAGAGTTGAGTGAGAGGTACGGCACAGCTAAATAATTCCCCCCTTCCTTAGTGGGCTCCAGTGTGAGCTTTCATATGGCATTACCCTCTAGTATTACAGCACATAAAGTGCAGCTAAAGAAAAAGCGGAAATCCTTTTTAAATTAGATAGAGGTCAGCTTTTAGATTCTAAATGAACAGCTGTGTCAAAGTGGTTTTACATTACAGCCATGGAAGAAAAACTGTCCCACCATTAAAAGACACTTTATTGAAAGCAATTAACTAATTCATGTCTAAGGAACTATAGATAGTTTTATGAGGAACTTTAGTGTAGAGCTATTTGTGAGCTTTAAGCTTAGCAGGCACTAGAATTATATATATTTAGTCCTCTCAAAATGATCACGGTTCAGTTAAGCTATTTAACTCCTTTAATAAAAATATTTTGTCAACCATGTTTTGTTTTATTGCCATTTATAGGCCATCAATTCTTATTTACTTCATCAACCATAATTTTATGCATTGCCTCTTAGTGATGAGAACACCAGTAATTTTGAGAGAACTGAATCTCTAGAATCTGTTCATTAAAGTGATATATTGAAAAGATTAATTCCCAAAGTCATTCTGTTCATGCCACTACAGTTTTGGTTTTTAAGTTCAAATGGACAATAAGGATGCCTTCTGTCACATTTAGCTTATTTACAAACACTGAACTGCGTTTTCTGCTCTTTTACTAAAAAAATGTTTATAATAATAAGCATGGCTTTAGTGACATTTACTGTAATAATTATGGAAATGTAACTGCTTTTTATGTTCCTTTATAGTTAAAATGGGTAATAAATATCTGATAGACTACATCGACTTCATTGCTTTATTTAAAAAAAAAAACAACAAGTAACTTTTCAGCCTTTATAAAATAATATCATAACTTTTGCGATTATACGTTGACTTACAGGAATAGGTACATAACCGGAGTTAAACGTTTCTTATTTTCAACATCGTTAGATGACATTGTTTCTCCACAGTTAGATTCATTACCTCACCGCTATTCAATCCAACTGCACGCGACCTTCAGATCAGGATATCGTCATTCTCTGGCAGAGATGGCAAAAGTACTCACTTTCCATACTTGAGTAAACGTACAGACACTTGTGTAAAAAAATAAAAGTGGAAGTANTTGTTCCTTACCTACTACACTTTAATGTTAAAGTCAATCCACATGTACTGTATATAAGCCATCCTGATTGTGCATATGTCACCTCAAATCTCTGTGCTACTCGCTTGTATTTTTTATTTTTAATTTTAATTTTTTTTTCATTGTGTGTGATACATGAACACTTGCACCTTAATTCTTATTATCTTGATATACTGTATATACAGTGCTTGCTTGTTTATTCCTAATGCTCCTTTTCCTCCTTGTTTGCACCTTCTTTAATTACTATGCTAATACGTGACCAGTGAATTTCTCCGATCTGAGATCAATAAAGCTCATCTGATCTAATCTAAAATAGCCTCAGAAATGATCCATATTCTTATAGTAAGCCTAGCCAGCTTTTTTGCACATTAAAATTATTAATTACTGAATGACTTCATATATCTATGTTAGATAAGTAAACTGTATGTTTATCAAGTGTAAATCAATAGGATTCAACATCTGCCTCAAAATTGGCAACTATTATACATTAAAAATAGAAAAAGCAGCTAAACCAAAAACAAACCAACAGTATACTTGATACACTGAAGAGCGTTTCAGCATGGTGTTTTAATCCTTCCCCAGTATCTTAACCTGTGGTATAGGGCTTTGTGCCATTTTCTTGTTTGGCCCTATACCCTAACACCCTCTCACTCTCTGGGTTACAGCTCAACTGCTCCTACGTGCATGTAACATGTTACTTGTCAGAGCAAGCTTTAGGATCAGGGATCTGCAGGCCTTCCTGTCTCTCCAAGCCCTCCCTAAAACACCCCAGCCAAATAAGCAGAGGAGTGGGAGGGAAAAATTATATGAAACCTAGAGACTGACCCCTGGTTCAAAAGGCAGTTCACAGAGAGTTGAGTGAGAGGTACGGCACAGCTAAATAATTCCCCCCTTCCTTAGTGGGCTCCAGTGTGAGCTTTCATATGGCATTACCCTCTAGTATTACAGCACATAAAGTGCAGCTAAAGAAAAAGCGGAAATCCTTTTTAAATTAGATAGAGGTCAGCTTTTAGATTCTAAATGAACAGCTGTGTCAAAGTGGTTTTACATTACAGCCATGGAAGAAAAACTGTCCCACCATTAAAAGACACTTTATTGAAAGCAATTAACTAATTCATGTCTAAGGAACTATAGATAGTTTTATGAGGAACTTTAGTGTAGAGCTATTTGTGAGCTTTAAGCTTAGCAGGCACTAGAATTATATATATTTAGTCCTCTCAAAATGATCACGGTTCAGTTAAGCTATTTAACTCCTTTAATAAAAATATTTTGTCAACCATGTTTTGTTTTATTGCCATTTATAGGCCATCAATTCTTATTTACTTCATCAACCATAATTTTATGCATTGCCTCTTAGTGATGAGAACACCAGTAATTTTGAGAGAACTGAATCTCTAGAATCTGTTCATTAAAGTGATATATTGAAAAGATTTATTCCCAAAGTCATTCTGTTCATGCCACTACAGTTTTGGTTTTTAAGTTCAAATGGACAATAAGGATGCCTTCTGTCACATTTAGCTTATTTACAAACACTGAACTGCGTTTTCTGCTCTTTTACTAAAAAAATGTTTATAATAATAAGCATGGCTTTAGTGACATTTACTGTAATAATTATGGAAATGTAACTGCTTTTTATGTTCCTTTATAGTTAAAATGGGTAATAAATATCTGATAGACTACATCGACTTCATTGCTTTATTTAAAAAAAAAAACAACAAGTAACTTTTCAGCCTTTATAAAATAATTTCATAACTTTTGCGATTATACGTTGACTTACAGGAATAGGTACATAACCGGAGTTAAACGTTTCTTATTTTCAACATCATTAGATGACATTGTTTCTCCACAGTTAGATTCATTACCTCACCGCTATTCAATCCAACTGCACGCGACCTTGAGATCAGGATATCATCATTCTCTGGCAGAGATGGCAAAAGTACTCACTTTCCATACTTGAGTAAACGTACAGACACTTGTGTAAAAAAATAAAAGTGGAAGTAATGATTAAACTTCTTTACTCAAGTAAAAGTAACAAAGTACAGGCTTGTAAATTTACTTAAAGTATAAAAGTAAAAGTAGAAACCACTTTTTTCATGCAGTTGCCTACATTTTAAATGGATGTCTGCCAATAGGACTAGATCTCTGTTGTGTTCATTTTCAATCATCTCGTCGTCCATACTAATATGCTAACGCCACCGCCACCAAGCTGCAATGATTTGCCACGAATAAATACTGATTGGTTTGCACGATGTGGGACGACAAAACCGACTGTTTCCCTGTGAGATTAACAGATATTATTTAGCATTTTCTGCAAAAGCCGATGTGTTTTACTTTGTAATCGCTTCTCTCTTCCTGCCACTGAATTGCTGTGTAATCCGACCAAAGTAGACCTGGGGTCTATCTCAGTCGAATCTACGCCATTCCCCATTTTGAAAGTCTTGTTGGTAGGGATCATCTTCATTGACTTTCAATGAGCACTAAACACCTCAACCTCGTCAGACAGGATTTTATGTTGGATCGTATGCAAAATCGGATTCAGTGTGTTCAGGTTAAGGTAGTTTCAGCCATTAGCTTGCAGCAACACAAACGTTGCATACATAGAAAACAACCAACAGCTACTGTATTTTTTCTCCATAAGACCTTAAAAATACTAACAAAAACTTGTTCTTGTGCTCAGCATGTGGGTATACCAACTGACAAGGAAGGAAGAAAGGATGGCATCTCAGATGAGGGAGATGGGTGGCTGCCGTAAGGAGCTAGAACTGGAACCAATTACAACCAGCAGACTTTGCAGTGATCACCTCTGAAATGGTTACCGATTATGGTTAAAGCATTGTTGTACTTGTTGCCTCTGACACTATTCTAAAAAAAGAGGAGCATTTAAACCTCGAGGGCGGGTAGGCTTTACTCACACCCCTGGCAGGATAAGCCTAATCTTTGTATTTTGATAATAATTTAGCTTTATTGATCAGGTTTTCCTCAGCAACCCAGAGTGATGGCTGTGGGGATCGAACCAGGTACTTGCAACTGTCTCAGAGCACAAGCGCAGTGCTCTAACCCTCTAGCCCAACACTAGATCAATCCAACATGGCAAGTATTATGCAGACCGCCCGTAAATCTACTCCCAGGAAGCAGCTGGCTACCAAAGCTGCCCGTAAGAGCACCCCGGCTACTGGTGGGGTGAAGAAGCCCCATTGTTATGGCATGTAACCGTGGCTCTCAGAGAGATCCGTCGTTACCAGAAATTCACGGAGCTGCTCATCCACAAGCTGCCCTTCCAGCATCTGGCCAGAGAGATCGCTCAGGATTTCAAGACCAATCTGTGAATCCAGTGCTCCGCCATCATGGCCCTGCATGAGGCCAGCAAGGCTTACCTGGTTGGTCTTTTCGAAGACACCAGCTTTGATCCATCCACGCCAAGAGGGTCACCATTATACCCAAAGACATCCAGCTGGTTTACCGCATCCGACGGGAAAGGGGCATGAGCAGAATCAACTCACAACAATCCAAGATGTTTGCAAGTGGCATAAAAAAGTAAGTAAGGCTGTAGTCTGTGAGAAAACATCCCGGTCTGAATAGCTAACACTCTAGCTGTTACTACAGCCTCAGCCATGTTAGGTCCACCAGCTTTTAGTTGGGGTGGCAACAGCTCACTGACAGATGTCTACCCAGGTCAAACAACTCGGCAAACAACCTGCATTAAAATCGCCCTGGCTCTAATCGGCATGCAATGGGAACACCAGATCCGGGTTGATGACTTTGAGTACCTATGTCACAACACCGCGCCTGTTGCGTCTTACATAACAAGCCCACCCAACCCTTGCTTGTATTTGAGAAACATGGCACAGCACTGGCTCCTTATCCTCCGTGGGGAAAAGGAGATTTGTGGCCATCTTTCAGGCATCGTTCGAGTACGCTCTGGCCCCTGTCCACGTTGCTCTCCATCATTTTCCTTCAATGATTTCCATCCCATTGTCGATATCAGCAATGCTCACCCAGCGTGATGCCTTCATCAGACACGCAGTGGTGGGGAACACTGGTCAAGCAGCTTGCCAGCAGGTGGTCAGACTCGGCTTTACAGTTGAATGGAAAAAGAACCAAAAGCAGATTGTTAGCAGGTCAACCCGGTTTAGAAAAACCAGGGTTTTCAGTGTGAAAGTGGGTTTAGTATACAGAAAAAAGCTTTAAGAATCAAAAGTTTTAAAAGCTTTCATTACTTTTCTTTAAAAGAAAGCTTTTAGATTCATCAAGTAATTCAAATCATTGTAGATTAAGTCGGGGATGTCCCGCAGGACATCAGGACAGATGTCTTGAATCGGTGAAAACAAGTTAGCAGACAAATTATAAGAATTCTAGACCCCAACAAGAGAGCTTTTTGCACTGCAGTGCTGTTCAACATATGTAGGTAAAGTTTGGTTGGCAGATTATCCACTCATTTTGCATTATTTCTATGTAGTAAATTTCTCAAATTATTATTAGGCCATCCAGAGGTGGTTTTATGTTGTCCAGCATGGCTGCATTAACAAACAGCAGCCGTGTGACTGCATATCCACTAAATGCTGTTTTGAGGTCTTTTTACGTGATTCTATGCAGGGAAATGTTATGTGACTTAAATAAGGTGTACCAGTAGATGGTGAGTCTGAGTTATTTTGGTTTCAGCCTAAGTACTTTTATTTCATGGATCAACAGGCTAAAACGGCCATCAGAACTATGATCAGTTCTGGTGGCGCTATAAAATAAGAAAAATGAATGAATCACACAAGGTCTCAAGAATATGAAAATCTTTCTGTTTATTTGACATGCAATGCTCCCTCCTCCTGAATAAGCATGTGGCAACAGTAATGGTCAGTTGTTTTTCCAAGACAATCAAAAAACTGTTTCTCAGAGAGAAGAAATCATGACAATTACTCAGACATGCGTGAATCACAGAAATACCTCTTCTGACATGATTTCGATGGGCTTTTTTTGCAATAATATAATCATTTACTGAATAATGTCTCATTATTTTGTCAATTTCACTTACCTGTTTGTTTTTACTGTGTAAACCAACTGTTTAAAAAATATATAACATTTACGTTAAAAGAACACATTACAAGCACATTACCTCATTAATGCCTTCAAGGGAGTGAGCTGAGAGGGCAGAGATCTGTCAGCTAACACCATCCCTGTCAATAAGAAGGACAAGCTTTTAAAATGAAACACCCCACTAAATGGGGTTGGACTTTTTTTAATTAGGATGGTAAACTGGTAAGTTGGAGGCAAAACGTTTGACATGGAGACATTAAACTTTGGGACAGATTGTTAAAATAGCAAATAATTGGCCTCCCACACCTCTCACCTCCATAACCTGTGAAAAGCCTCCATCCCATTTTCTTCAGCTCACCTATCCCATCATCACATCTCCTGTCTGAGTTTCACAGCAGTTCAGGGAGAGGCATGTAAATCTCGCCCCCTTTGAGCAAGCAAAGGGCTTTGGAGAAAACAAATCTGCCAAGGTTCACGATAAGTTCAGCCAAGACGCTACTCTGGGCTTTTCCTCCAGCTCTTTCTTTCTTCCTGTTAATGTCAATGCTTCTTTCTATTCATCAACATATATACTCTTTCATGTTGCCACTTTTCTCTGCTCACAATCTTCCTTCTCTGTCTTTAAACATAAACAGAAATTTTGCTGATTCATTTATAGCAGGGGTCTGCAACCTGTGGCTCCAGAGCCACATATGGCTCTTTGGACCCTCTCCAGCGGATCTTAATAGTAGCTAAAATGTATATAAAGAGCTAAATAATTTACTATAATATATACCGGTATCAATAGCTTTAGCGTTTTTTATAAGATGGAAAAGAATGAGATTCAAAGAACCAGAAGTATGTTTTAAGAGACATTTTTTTAGGAATTAGCTTGAAATTATATGTTTTAACATTAAAAATACATGAATTGTTGATTGTTTGAGATGGCAACAACTAATTTCCTATACAAGATTAAAAAAAAAAAGGTTTTCTAGAAAATGTCATGGTATATTTTGTGGCTCTAAACAACTTTTACTTGGTCAGACTCTGGGCAAAACGGCTCTTTGGATATGAAAGGTTGCAGACCCCTGATTTATAGTATATGATCACATTGCTCTGATGTCCCAGGAAAACAAAATACAATACCAAATGTTGTGTCTGTTCTGGTTTACTACAGTCTTATGAAATCTGATTTTGTCTACATTAACAACACTGTTTTTCTTCCTTCCAAAGATGCTCAATATAATTTAGGTCAGGGCTCATAGAAGATAACTTCAGAATAGTTAATTTATTGGGTGTTTTTTGCTGTGTGTTATGGGTCATTGTTCTCTTAAAGAGAAGTTTTCTGACACTGGGCAGTATATTTATGTCTAGAATCCCTTGATGCTCTTGAGATTTCATTATACCCTGCAGAGATTCAAGACACCCTTTGCCAGAGGAAGCTAAGCAGCCCCAGATCATAACAGAGCCTCCTCCATGTTTCAGAGTAGGGACAGTGTTGTTTTCTTAACAGCTTTGTTTTTCCATCTGTGAACATAGAGCTAATGTGCTAATGTGAGTTTCATTTTTGTCTAATCTGTCCATATGTAATTCTCCCAGAAGCTTGATTGCTTGTCAACATGTAGTTTGGCAAACCCCAGTCTGACTTATTTATGATTTGTTTTCATCAACGGGACCCTCCTTGGTCGTCTCCCGTTAAGTCCACATTGATGCAAACAACAACGGATGTGATCTAACACTGATGTTGCCGAGCTTGAAGTTCACTTTTAACCTTTTTAGAGATTTTTGTCTGGAGATTTTTCTTTTGTTACCATTCATTTTATCTATCTCATTGATTTGCTGTAAGTATTCCTCCTGCAGCCACATCCAGACAGATTATGGATCTAAAATTTCTGAATAATGTGCTACTGTAGTGACAGGAAGATCAGCCCGCTTAGAGGGTCTAATAGTATTTACATTTAGCATACTATAAGTTCCTTTCTATAAGTCTAAATGTTTCTTTCTAATCTACTGATACAACTCTTTCCTTGCATCCTCTGATTCATGTTGAGTGTGGTACACACCATGTCACCAAACTGCATAGTGATTACCTGCAGCCCTAAATATATATATAGGTCCACTGACTGATTAAAAGAGTGTAGACACACCTTGATTTGAGACTATATGACCTCAAATCAATATCACGACAAATTGGGCAGTTCTACCTTGATAATAATAAATGCACAACAATTGCTCTGGCTCCTCAATCAGAAATAAAGGCATGTGCAGGAAATGCTGCTGATCTATTGATAATTTCTTTATTGAATAAATCAAATTTCTTTCAAATAAATATCAAAGTCTTGTACCCATTCCGGTTTAGACATTCAACATGACTCACTGAACAACAGTGTTCTGCAAATGTAATAAAGCCTTTTGCACATCTTTGAACTCAACAGCATGGCTGTGGTGGAGGTAGTGGAGGTTGGACATGTTACTTTGTTTACTTCTGATAGTTTTCAGACAAACTTTGCATTTTGTGTTCTTCTAATTAACGACAGAATTAAGTTTATTTTTATTTACCGACATGGGAAAATTGTCACCAGTTATCGTAGTGAATGACAGTAATGGTAAAAATCCAGTTTATTGCCCAGCCCTAATGCAGAGTAAATTTTTCTGTTATACTGTACACATTTCCCAATATGGATAATTGTGGCAAATAGTAACCAGAGATGCGGCTCAGCAAGGAAGAAGCTATTTTTCCAAAGAAAATAAAAAAATCGGTGGTACAGTTTGCAAATCCTCTCGATTTGAGAGATTTACATACAATATAAATCGGATTAAAATGAAATTGATTAACATTGCAACCATGGACAGTATGCTTTGACAGAAAAGTGCTGATGCCACCATAGAGGGAAGAAGGTTTTCAGGAGAATCCCAAAAAAGCAGAGGGGATTCTAATAAAACTCAAATCTTCTTGAGAGATATTCTCAGACAGATATACAACAAATAAAAGTAAAGAGCGTGATTGTGTCATGATCTTGGCACTGATGACTGGCTTAATTACTCATTCCATTCACCTGTCTAACTCTGCCCGGTTGCTCATTACCTTTCATCTGACCCACCTGCTCCGGCCTCTATTTAAGGCGCAGTCATCAGGGCCAGATTATTGTTGTTCTCTCATGCCAGTGGTGAGAGTGTTTTTAGCTTACCTTAGTGTTTCCGTTTTCCTTATCCTGACCTGTTTTGCCTCTCAACCACTGATCAGTTTGCCTGACCTGGCTTCGGATTCCTGGACCTCTAAGCCTTCCTGTTCCTGTTCTGATCTGTTTTCCTAACCAGTCTCGGGACTCCTGCCCGTTTTCCGGGGCGGACACTCTGGGCGGATCCCGCCGCATCTTGTTGGCAGCCACTGGCTGAATCCTACCTCGTTCTCTGGCTATGGACTGAACTTGTAAACCAGGTTAGTGACTCACAGTCATAATCTTCCTTTGTAAGATTTACATCGTCAATAACCTGTGTTTCCTCTCATCAGTTTCCTGCCTCAGACACCCTAGCCGCTGCAACTGCTGAAGCACAGATCCATGTTTTTAAATAAATGCTTTTTCAGTAATCCTACTGTGTGTCTTGCCTGAGTACTGGTTCCTCAGTTCTGAACCGTGGAAGATTATTGTTTCTTCATTTCAGTTTATTGTTAACGTGAAAGCCTAGGTACTTAGAAAGCATGTTAAATTAAGGATTTAACAAGGAATTATGAAAACTTACAGAACTTAAAATTGGTTTAAGACAGAAAGGACAAAAATCAAGGACAATTGAAAACAAACTAAAGGCTTAACAGAGCAGAGATCAGAGGCCTATATGACATTTTGACACTTGATTTCTTATTTCTCTGTAAAACACAGCTGTCCTTTAAAGTCAAAGAATAATCACTGCTGCCTTGCAGCAGGAAGGTCCTGTGCTCATATTCTGGCCTTTGGTCTTTCTGCATGTGGTTTGCAAGTTCCCCCTGTGAATATGTGGGTTCTCTCCAGGTACTCAGAACTAACACCGACCTACAAAGCATTTAGCATAAGGTTGATCGGTGTCACTAAACTGCCCTTAGGTGTGTGTTGTGTGAGTGATTCGGCATCTCTGTGTTTCCCTGTAATGGACTGGTGACCTCACCCTGGTATACCCCGCCTTTGGTCCAAAGACTGCTGGAGGTAGGCACCAGCGCCTCATTACCCTGATGGAGTCATGTAAAGGTGACAAATAAAAGCCTATCATCTTTGAAAGCATTGACAGAATTAGGATATTCCTGTTAAAACAACTCACAGAAAGATAGATGGATAACTTTATATTATGTTGGTATTATTAAAGTTTTGATGTATGTCAGTTTGATAAAAAATATGTTTTCACATGCAGTTAACTCAAAGTATAGCCCTGACAAATAACAATATATTTTTTAAAACCTCTTTGAGTTCCTGTTTAAACAGTTCAGATTTTGAAATAATGTTTCTCCCCTAAATAGTGTTCTCCCTGTATAGATTTCTGAATTAATTGTCAAGTATGGACTACTCAGAGCTCTCAAATCACCACAGACCTGTTCACAATGGAAAACTAATTAAAGGGAGTCAGTGTTTACTTTCTATGCTCCTCAACTCTGAGACCAACTCCCTGAAAGCTTGGATGTGCAGAAACTGTCAACACCTTAAATCAGGGCTGTAAATATTACTGCTTTTTGGAGCGTTAAAGATTACAGATTATATAATCAGACCACTTTTTTCAGTCCCAGCTATTTTCTCATTTAAAAAATGTTCTATTTGATTTTGCTAACACTTTTCAACTTTAACAGTAATTTTTGCCTTTAAAGTAATTTAAAGATCACTTTGTTTGTGATTTTTGATCACATCCCATGTGTGTTAGTTCACACTATCTTTGATGAATTTTTAAGGCACATTTTAGTCTCCAAACCTTTTCTACTCAATAAGTAATACTATTATTTCAGCAATTAAGAAACATCATCCGCTTAGCAGATTTCTAAAGATTGTCTCCTTTTATAGCAACCAATTTGATAAATTAGTTTCATGTGTGCTTTTTACAGGCTGAGCATTTGGGGCTTTTTAATTATTTGTTTTAAAAATGTAACACTGTGTAAATCTTTGACATATAAACAACAGATCATCTAAAAGCTTTCCAAGAGTCACAATAATCAAACTTAATGGAAAAAGCAGCATGACTTATCTGATTAGTTCAACCTTTTTGTTACTGCAAAGATAACATCTTGGAAAAAAGAGGTGTTTGAGGTGGAGAGTATCTCCCTGGTGGATCATGTAAGGCAGCTCAGCGCAGAGATGGCCAAAACATATTTTTCTGATCAAGCTGTTTATCAGAAAAGGACAGTTAGTTTGTAAAAGGAAGAGGAGGAGGTCTGGTCACTGAGTGCTTCCAGACCTCTTATGAATGAAGATGGATGTGAGGACACTGCAACTGCTCCTAGCCTTTTAAACTTTGACCTGTGACACAGCAAAGCATTGGGTCAGCATGTAGCTTGGAAAAATAATCCTTGTCAAGCATGGTTGGTTCTATCTGCTGTTAAATGTTAAGGCAGTGCCTTACAGATTTTACTTTAAAACCACCTTAAATTTCAATGTTTTTATTTGTAAACTACAGGAACCCAAAGAAGTGCATAACATGACTTTAATGCACAGTATTACATTTTCCTACAATTTAAAATCTAAAATTGGTGTTTTAGTTATAAAACCAACCTTTGGGTGCAATTACCTTGCAACACAAAGCTACAAATACTCTTAAGTGAATCCATGTCAGCAAGCCAGATATGTATTTCTTGCCAGATTCTTCTTTGCAAAATAGTTTAAGCTTAGTGATCTCAGATGGAGAACATCTGTGAACAGCGATTTTTAGGCACTAGCCACAGATTTTGAAATGGATTTGGGTTTAGATTTTGACTGGACTAATCTAACACAACATTATGCTTTGATTTAAATTATTACACTGTAACTGCTTGTGTTTAGGGTTTTTAGTCTTCCAAAAGGGGGGCTCTAGACTAGAAACATGAATTTTCGAACCTCAAACAGACTTTGCTTTATTCAGATTGAGTGTTTAAGAGAATGTTTACTTTTCTTTTTGATAAAGGTTATAGTCAGAGTGTCCCAGGTTATCCAGAGCTATCTTTGTAGTTATGTTGCTATAGGCTTAGACTGCAGGAGGACATAGAGACCACTTTTCATTATTCCACTTCCTTCTATCTATTTTCTCCAATTCTGCAGTATTGGTAAGTTTGACCCTTGATTTTATGTTCTCTAAGCTTTTTCTCGTGATACTAGGGGAGTGGTAGCCTAGTGGTTAGGGCATTGTGCTTGGATCCCAGAGGTTCTGAGTTCACCACTCCCACGGACTGCCACTCACTGCTCCCCAAAGGGAAGGGTTAAATGCAGAGAGTGAATTCCGTCGCTTTGTACTTGTGACAATGTAATGAAAATAAAGTTAAGTTTGATTCTATTGATCTATCTGTTCCTGTTTTGACATCATCCTGGTGAAATATCAGCTGGGCGCTTCCATCAACAACTATGATTATAGGTTATCATGATGATGATTTGAGCCTGTTTATCACTGCTTAGACTTGTTTCTTTCCCAGACATGGCTGTGGGCTAAGCTTTTATTCTGACTAACTGTAATTGCTCTGTTTAATTTCTTTTGACATGAAAACTGGCTCATAGCTTGTGTTCCTAACTGTTTATCTCCTACACAAAGTTCACCATTACCTTTTCAAACATAGAAAGTATTTATGGATCAGTTCTTCTATGTTCCTCATGTGTATTTGCTTCTGTCTCCTTGAACAACTCTGAGCCTGGGTCTGCAAGAGGTTTCTTCCTGTTAAAATTGAGTTTTCCCCTTTACTCATGCTCCATGCAAGCTCGGTGAGAGGGATTGCTGTAGAATCAGCAAGACAATGCAAATGAATATCTACCATTGCTACATGCTCATCTAGTACGAGTGTGTTTAGCAAAGTCAAAGTGCTTGGTTTCCTTAGACAGAAAACTTGTAAACAGTCATTGTATGATCTGATTGAGTTTTCTCAGTAAGGTGCTTTAAGATTACTACTCGACTAATAGTTGTCCTCTCAACAATTGTAGTTACATGGAGTTTTGCAACTCCTCCAGAGTTCCCATGAAACTTGTTGGCAACTTTTCTGATTAATCCTATACTTGCTCAACCTGGCAGTTATGTAATAACCATACCATTTTCAGATAATGGACTGATGAATTTTGATCAGCTTTCCTGGCCCTGCTAAAGTGAAGTATTCAAACAACATAATACGTCCAGCTCCGTTTTTTAATGAAAGAAATTTTCAGAGAGATGATGTTTTCATAAAGAATACCAGCTCAAATAGTGCTGTGCAGTAAACAAGTGATGAACAAAGGCACCATTGAAACTTCTAAGACCTTTTAGATCAGATAAGTAAATAAAGTTCCCTTTCAACCATGTGCACAGTATGCTCACAATGCAGTGATATATAATACTGTCATTATTACCATTCGTGTCTTTGGATCTGCATCTAATTGTTCTGGACTTTGTTGTATCCCTATCATTAAGTTCTCCATCTCCCAATCAGTGAGACTTAGACTATCCCCCTACCTCTAATGTTATTGACTTTTTCTTGACAAGTGTTAAGGCCCCCTCAACGTAATCTCCAGCTCATTCAGCAGAGCCTCTCCCTAATCTCAGACCAAAAAGAGTGGGGGATGCTCAGTTTATAGTGGGAGGAGTATTAGGTTACACCAAGACTGTAATTATAAGGCATCTTGGCTGATATAATTCCTAACAAAGGTGAATGCATAGCAGCGCACACAAAGATGCACTCACACAGATATGAAAGCTTTGCTTCGGGATGCAGAATTGAACTTTTGTCAGGATGTCCACATTAGGGAGAAGGCGAAAACCAATCTGGGACATTTTCAGCCGCATCCTGGTTAGTAATGCTTTTTCAAAGCTTTGTTATTTGACACGGCTGAATCAGAGTCTGGTTTGTTTATCCCCCATTCTAAGATTGATTTGTCACATGTGGAGATGGGAATCAAGTGTGGATGTGATTCAAACCAAGCACATTCGGAGGAAGCTGTCACATTCTGGCCTAAGATAAACCCTGGAATTATTTGTACAAAGGGGAAACATAATCCAGCTTGGTCACATCAAAATAATCTAAATTGTTGAGTTTTGGGAGGCTAAGATTTGAACATTCTGGAGACTAATGGAGTCTTGATGATACATTTAATTGTACTCACTATTTGAATATCTTTTTATGCTGTTATCTAAATATTAGTTCTAGAAAAAGGAAATCTGTCCAAACAAAACTTTACAAATAGTGCTTATTCCAGTAATTAACCACTTTCAAAGCCAGATAAGTTTGAAGTAAAAACACAACTAAAAAGGCTTGATTCAATTCTCCTCAGTAACTAAGTTCATGTTGCAGTTTTCTAAATGAATGCCCAACTGTGCTCACCCTCTGTGCCCTTTGACCCCTGCCCTTCATCCTCATAACCCCCTCCTGATCCTGCCATGCTCTGCCCAGCTTAGGGCAACCCATTCAAGAAGACAAACTGCAGGCTCCCCTAATCAGCTCATTTGGTGCAGATCAATTGCAATGATGACAAGAGTTAAAGTGGAGACTTTGGGCGACATGAGGGCCCAACAAAACAGCCTTCTTAAACGATGGGCCTTGAAGCAAATAACCGCAGGGTAAAGGGGTCAGGAGGTTGGTGACCTGGGTGGGAGCAGAGGTGGAGGTGTCTGACTGGACTTAGGGAGGGGTTGTGTCTGAGTCCCTGAAGTCCCTGCTGGTGGGCCAGCTGAATAAACAGCTGGGAACAAGGGCTGTCTTCAGTATGAGGAAACACTGAGCTTTAGCAATGCAAGAGCAGCTTCAAGCCAGACCAGGCAAGACTTTAGATTCAGAGCAGCTCTACGAAACCAAGCTACTCTCCTCACAAGATGGTTAATTTTTGTGTTTCGTTAATAGCTTCTTCTTTTATAATCCACAATTTTTAATGCATTTTATTATTTTTTGGTGTCCTCAGTTTTTATTTATGAACAAGCACATTAATCAGATCGGGGAAATAATATTTTAACAAAGACATTCTCACATTTTTATTCGGAACTGGAAAGAGAATGACAGAGCTGTAAACCTGCCAAAACATTTTCTTTTCTTTTAAGGTCAAGCGTGGATGGTAATACAGTAATTACATAAGCAGCTACAGTAAGTGGCCCATGGTAGCTCTGGGGGAGCTGTAGTGATCAACAACTCAGGAGGGACAATTAGTGATCATATATTGTGTTTTTGTAAGAGTAAAATCAAGAAAGCCATTGTTACAAGAATGCAAAAAGAATTTATCTTTCAGTTTGCCACAAGCCATATAGTAAACTCAACCAACATGTGGAAAAAGGCCATTGGTATGACACAGGAACAAAGAAGAGTTAATAGGAAATGTATGAACAGCAATCCTGGAATATAATATTTTGGAGGTGAAAGCTATAGCAAAATTATCATCATATAGATTATTGCTACTTCAAGCGTTAGAAAAAAGGCCCACTAAGACCTGAGACAAAAATTAGCTGTGCAAAGCAGCTAATTCAGCCCAAAGCACGTTGCAAGTAGTATTGGGTAGCATTATACATGAAAGGAAAAATGTTTAATGGAAAAACAAATTATTTTTAAGAAACTGCACATGTGCATCTAAAACTATCACTCCCCAAAAATACTTGCAAACACTTATATTCCCATATGGTAATTGCAAATTGAGATTTACAGAGCAAATCAGAGTTGAAATAGACTCAGTCTTTGTCTCATGTAGAACTACTGAGGCCCATTCCCCCCAAAACAACACTCCTTTATCTGTAAGCTGTTGATCACTCTTTATCTGGTCCTCCACAGGGCATCCACTGTTTCTTCTGATCTCAGTACCTTCCTGTCATCTCCTAAAATATGACCCTCAACAACAATTCTAGCAAGAAGTCCGTATCAGAGTAGCAAGTTTTTTTAAAGAGGTGCATTCTTTTGGAACAGTGATTATGTAAAAGTTTGAGCTCAGACAGCTGGGAAGAGCTGAAATGACGCAGTTGTTGAAAGCTTTAGACAAGCAGGACTGAAGTTACAGAAATTGTAGAAGTTTATCAAACAAAGCCCTTCATCTTCTATTTGCTTTTTTCATCTTGGGTGAGATTTTGTTCCTGTTGCATGCAATCTAGTTCCTGCAAAACAATATCAATGCAAGGTTCTAGTTATTCATCTGTTTTGTGACAGACTTAAACATGCACATAAAGAACAAACCCAATTAAATACACAGGCAGCCTAAATAGGCTAGGATTTGGGGGTTGGTGAGCACTAAGAATACATTTCAAAAATAAAAACAGGGCTCCTACTGAGAACAAAAACTTTACCCATAGAGCTGCTGATGGTAATTAGATCTGTGAGCCTCTAAGTTGGGACATCCATACCCAATGGATATCTTAGGACAGGCTGTCAATCAACCCAGCTTCCCCCCATCAGTCAGTTAGGACCCAGCAATTGCAGCCAGCTGGGGAAACTTTCCCAACAGGGGGACTTGAAGAATTTGGTAAGAAGCCATGGTCAATGGCAAAGTAAAAAACTTTTTTTCTTCAACTCTTTACTGTGAAAAGAAATGTTGTTGATGACAGATGACAACAGATTGACAAGATTTCTTTCCTTATAATTTGTCTATTTATGACTCGTTCAACCTCGGTCAGATTGGACGAAGAGCATCTATGAACATCAGTTTTGAAGTCTTACCACTGAAATGTGAACCATCTAAATCATTCCATTGGAGCTCAAGCTGTATGTTTGGGTTTTCAACTCTTTTGTTGTATCCAACAATTTGTCTTCCAGGACATTACTGTACTTCTCTCCATTCATAATTCTCTGTCTCTGATAAAGAAAAGCTCCCACAAGGATTGATACATCCAGCACCTTGTTTCTTCATGTTAATGTTGTGTTTATAGAGCTGAAGACAGTTGAGTTACTGTAAGGTGCTCTACAGGCTTTAAGAACTAAACAGATCCGGCCTCCTTTATTAGTCTGTTCAACAGATTCTTAGGCCAGTATCTCAACAGATAAATGAAGATGCATTCTCCACAATGCGTTAAAAGATTTATGCAACATGATCCACGATAATTGACATCTGCTTGTATTTTTAGTATTGCATCTGTGTTTAGGCGGTGGTCTAGTCTCATTCATCCATCAGCCCTTCCCTCTGTCTCCTTTCCTGATGTCGATAAATCACGTCTGAGCCCATATTAGACCCATTTTATAGATTATTGAATCCTCTTGTTTGCTTATGAAAGTCCGACATAGATGGAAAACCATAAAAAATATTGCTTCTAATATCAAACATAATACTTTTTTCTAAGTTTTTAGTCAACATTACTAACTACAGATAGAAAGGAATGAGAAACCTTTTGACATAAACAATAGCAAACAGCTGTGAGGCATTTGCAAGCTCATTACTGAAATGTAGACCCCCCCCCCCAAGCACAAAACACACACAAAACTATGACAACTACAAGGATTTAGGCGAAATCATCTTATCAGATTAATTTTTTTTAAGACTCATGCTACAGTGTTGGATTTGTTTGAAACACACGTGTTCATCAGCACATCACTGAGGATTGCACTGATAAGAGACTTATGGTAGTGATTAGATGAATTTTTACATTAGATCCGACCTTCCAAACATTTCAGACCAACTCTGAAAGTCTAAATCAAAATTTAGGATAAATGAAAAAGGGAAGTAAACCACAAGAGTTACTCTCTAAGCCAGTGGTTCCCAACCTTTTTTGACTCACGTACCCCTTTGGGCATTTTGTCTTACCATGAGTTCCCCTCTAAGTTAAAAGTATTGATGGTTGTCAAAAATTCTAACATACAATAACTAAAATATGTCATGGTTTTATCCAAAGATCTGACCCACATGCAGAAAACCAAACAGAGAGACCAGGGGAAGGTTTAACAGGTTTATTGTGAGTTGGTATAGAGGAGTCCAGTTCTGCTCTGAACACTGGCGAATCGGGACTGAAAAGTGAAGGGGAAGATTCTGTGGTTAGTTCAGGCTCAGTGGGAAATTTGTGTCCTTGATTAGAAAAAGGGAATAAAAGCAACAGGACTCACGTTTCCAGAAAAAAGTGTCTTTCTTTGAATCTAGTAATAGACTTGCTCATTGGAGGGCAGACAGGGTTTAACCAGGTTGAGGTGTTTCCTTGAGGAACGGAGGAGCTGGCTGTCGCTTAGATTTCCTGCGGTACTTGAACGTTTTTTTGTGGAGATGAATCCCCTGCTCAGAGAGAAGCTCAAACAATCCTTGGGGAAAAGTTGATCCAAACCACCAGTCTGAATCCTCAGCTCAGTTTGGTGCTCAGAGAATCCTTCCAGGGGGGAGAAGGTCCAAAACATCCAGTTTGCAGGATGACTTCCTGCCGAGAGGCAAAGACAAAAACAACAAGGTTACGACTCAGGTGACAAAACTCAGTTTGACTCAGCAAAACTTAGCTTGGCTAGAGTACCCAAAACTGGCAAACAAACGCGACGAGGTAGTGGCAGTCAGCAGCTTAAGAGTCCTCCGGTAATGACCATCCGCAGGTGTGTGAGAAGGCCAACGAGAACCAGACGCCACCTGGTGGTGGAGGAAAACAAACACAACCCACACAAACTGGATTCCTAACAAAATAATGACTATCTTACTCAATCTTTTAATTTGAGCATTTCATTTTTATAATTTTATGTTTTCCATCTCATATAAAAAAACAACATAAGTATGTTGCCTGGAAGTTACAGTGGTAAGGAATCGAAATAAATATAAAATAAAATCATATTATAAACCTGTTTTTTATAAAACAGGAACTCCCTTATAATCACATTTAAACTTGCTGAATTGGGTACAAAACACAGATTAGTTTTATTTTATTTTCATCAAAACACCTGAGGTCCTCTGATGAGCTCCAATAGCTCAGCGTGAAAAACGGCTGATCCCAGTGCAGCTCCCTACATCCAGTCTGTTCCTCTGCTTGGTTTGGATGAGTGTCAAAGCAGAAGGTGAACTCAAACATATAAGAAAAACATTATTTTTGGTTGATAAAAGCTATTTAATTTTACAATTGGGTCCTCAGAAAGCAAAACAGATCCCTATTTTATTTTACTACTCAAGAAATAAAATATTTTCATGTATCCCTTGCAATGCACTCGTGGACCACTAGGGTATACGAGTACACCCGGTTGGGAAACACTGCTCTAACCAACCCACACTCAAAGAAAGCTTCACATCCTCCTGTTTATTCCCTGATGAGCCACATGAAGAATCTATGGGGTGTCAAAGCTCTCATTGTGAGTCGACAAAAGCCTGGATGGAGGTTTACTCTTGTGGACTCAGTCTCCAGTTTCAGTTCTTCAGGGCGGTTATAGGCATACTGCAAAGAAGATAAAGGTGGTAGCATATTTACTGTGAATGAAGGGCAGGAGATGTAAGCTTTAGATATGCATTCAGGATAAAAACATGTCAAAAAGAGTTTAGAAATCTCCCTTCTTCTCCAACTTTGATGGTTTTCTCTTACCTTTCATCACCTTGATAATGTGGAGACTGATGGGAGGGAGTTTATCTGCCCTATCTCTTTCTGGTCAGCAGACAACAACCAAATGATAATATTGAGTCCTAAACAGGATATGCTAAGTCATGTTTCATCTATGCTAAAGGAAAAAAAGATGGATATATATCAACATATTGATTCAGCTTTTTACATTTTTTGATATAAAAATTTTTTTTGCATATCAGACAAAGACAACCTGGATGAATACAAAAACTTTTTTTTTTAAATATATGATTAAGATAATACTACTGAAAGTTATTGCCTTAAAAAAATGAAATATTATAATATTTTGTGCCAACCTGATTAAAAAAACTGAGTGTGTCTTTTTTTAATCACTGTGAAGGAATTTCAAACCAACCCTTATGGCAAAAAATGTTTTTGTTTATTTGCTTTGTAGAGTTTAAAGTTTAAGGTCAAACCACACGTCTCAGTGTCAATTTAAGTCCAGAATCTGACTTGGTTCATCAAAAACCTTTATTTTCTTATAGATGGACTTACAGGGTACTTTGGATGATGACACTTAAATATCCAAACCAAAGGTCACAAACTGATGGCTGACTTTGCGTCTTTCAAGAACTACAGCAAGCCAGCTGGGTCCTGTTGCAGCAAAGCAGTCCCAGACCATCATTCTACCACCACTATGTTTGACAATTTAGTTACTAAAATTTTTTTTATTAAAAAGCTGTGGTAGATTTATGCCAGATTTAAAAAACTTCTTCTAAATACTTTTTCTCTACATTTCCTAATAATTGGAAAATGTTAGAGAGCTCTTTAGGTAATTTTGCCTAGCAGTGGTTTTAGCATTGGGACAGTGCAATTGGTTCAGTTTTTGCACAGTCTGTGTCGTATCATTCAGTCATAAACACTGACCTTAACAGAGGAAGGTGAGACCTAAAAACTTTTTTAAACATCATGTTTGACACACAGAGGTCATCAAAACATTGCTATGGGTTTTTAAATTAGTTGCTTTCTTTCTTGCTCTTTGAGAGTTTTGGGGTGGGGATGACTTTTGTCAAAGACTTTGTGAGATTGGGGTGTCATATGATACTTAAAGCTTCTTTCAGCCTACTTTATGTCAGCTAGTGGGTTCTACCCAAGGGATTTCTTGATTCTACAGGTAAAGGCAGTAATAACACCTGAGCTTTCTAAACAAAGGTGGAGGGGTCAAAGATCACTTAACTTTTAATTGACAAAACAAATGAAGTGTTTAACTGGATAAATACTTTTTCAAAGCACTGTGCGTTAAACACCTACAGACACTATCCTGTTACAGTCATTTTCTGTCTGACCTGTGGCTTCCCTTTCTAGTGTTGGCTCGCTGATTAAATTGTGCAACAGTGCTAAATCTGTGTAGCATGGATGAGAAAACTGAGAGGATTAAAAGGGGAAGTGTTTTTTTGCTGTGACTGCTGAAGCTGAAGTGCATTGTACTGTTTTTGGAAAGAAGTCTTCTTTGTTCTGTTACTAGAAGTTTTTTTGCCTCCCTCCCATTGTCTTGTTACCTTATAAATCTTCCATGCCGACACCTGATAGCTGATATTGTGGCTCATTTGTCACCCATGTTTACGTCTGGGACACAGAGTTTTGTCGGAATAGGATATTCCCCACCCCCATGAACTCCCCCAAGGGTGTGGGTGTACGGATAAGGTACACAGTGATTCAGCCGACGGGGGTCAACATCTGGGTGGAGGAGTTCAGGAAAGGCCTCTTGGTTTGTCAGGCAGATCCTCCGAGATGTCCTGAGGAAACAAAGGTCTTATCAAGTCCCAGAGATTGTAGATTTAGAGCATGTTGCTTTAGGACTGACGTATTAAATGAGTTACACTTTGGATTTTTGATATGTAAGAGAAAAAACATTTTTAACGGGGCACCACATCCAACATATAAAGCCTATAAGTGTGTTTGGAGATGTTTGGAGTTTAGAAAAACATAAAAAAATTTTAAAAATTCCAGGTTAAACATATTTAAGTTACAAATGAAGCAGTCAAACTACTATGTACCCATGGAAGGAAGAATTACGAAAAATTACGCAATCATGTCACAGTTCAGTATAGATTTTACCTTGGAGAACATAAGTTAGGAATTTTGATTTAAATTGAATTAGCTTAAAACAAATTTAAAACAATTGAGATAAAATACAAAACTTAAATATTAATCAATAATGGTTTCATTTATTTTTAAATATGTATTAATATTTAAACAACAAAAATCAAGTGTAAGAACCAGGCATGTGCCTCCCGCACTGTATTTCCTAGGATTAATAAAATAAATAAATACAAAACTAGAACAGTTTCTTTGGGTTGAGGGAAAGGAGTAAGAGTGGGAGTAGTAACAAATGGTAACAAATTCTATATGGGAATTATAAAAATTTGTTTTTTCTGTGTTAACATGGATCCCAAACAAGTATCAGTCAAGCCTGCATTTAAAAGATGATACATTTTTATTACTGTCCATCAACAACTGATCACATCAGGGGACTGTTTATCTCAAAGAAGCAGATTAATTTCTCCCACTATGAGCTCAATTCACAGCTCCATCACTTTCTGAACTGGTCTGGCTGGTTACTGAACCTCAGGGACGTCTGGTCATTAGCAACTGGTCCAAGCATACTATAATGCTAAAGGTGCTACCTAATCTGTCAGTAAATCTTTTCAGTTTGGCCTTTGAACACAGCAAAAATACATCTTGCCCAAAATAAATAACCAATAACCACATTTCTCAGCTCAAAAGAACTTCCCCTTCCAGCTAGACCTGGTACCACTATTCATCTCCATTCTGAGGAAGATAAGGTGTTGATGATAATGATCAGGGCAATTTAGGTATATCAAAGGTTTGACAGTTAGCAAGAAAGGAGCAATTTCAAACTACATTCTGTGCTGGGCCTTTAATTTAATTCTTTCCTGCAAAGGACATAGAAATAAAGATCCAGATAGACATCTGCTCTAGTCATTAATTGTGTGGGATATTAAGAGGTGTCTTCCTGTGCAGTCTGGGGCCAGTCATGGAATGAAGAGAGTTTGTCCTTATGGGAACAGGCTTTAAATATTGAGGATCTGGCAGGGTATCCATGATCCTCCTACTTGGGGAATGTCTTGAAAAGAGATATTACATAGTCTAAAAACATAGGGCTTTAACCATCCAACATTCTTGTATACCCCATCTTAAGTTTCCATTGCATATTCACTTTTATATCATGGATGTGAGGCACAACAGTGTAGAAGTCAAACAAGCTATTCAACTAAGAAGTAGGTAAAGAAGACACAGGGAATTGGCTAGAAGCAAAGGGGGGTATAAATCCAATCTTTAGCAAAATTTTTAGGCAGGGTAATTTAGGGCTTGATTCCACCAAGAGGGCTGAGCATGGATGACTGGTCAAACTACTGTACATTAAAGGAATAGTACACCCAAAACATGATTAGCCTTCATTTTCTACTCACCCCC
>NW_015151286.1:122452-134534 GCF_000732505.1 Cyprinodon variegatus | reverse complement strand
GAAAGACCATTTTCAGGAGATATCTATAAATCATGTAGGTCTACTTATTCTGCTCCTGCTTCAGTCTGAGCTTTCTAAACAAAAATATGAACTGGCAATGCATGTGCACTAGCACAAATTCACATGCTGGAAAAAAGGTGGGATAAATGGATGGGATAATAGTTGGAGGACTGAGGCAGGGAAAAGGTATTTGGCTTTATGAAGTTCAGCTATTGCAATGCTAGTTTAGTTCTTTGCAGAAGGCCTGGCAAAGGAGACAATGCAGTGCGGTGTAGCTCTAAATACACTCACTAGAGCATCAGACTGTCGAGTTGAAGGACGAGGATTATAGGGGTAGGAGGAGTTAGACTTTTAAAGCAAAGAGATCATAATAAGGTTTCTGAAGTGAATAAAATCACATGCTCTGAAAATAATCTAGTTACAGTCAAAGGACAATGATTTTAAATCTGATCAGGAAATATTATGCAGCTTCCCATTCTTTCCTTTGGCTGTCTCAAAAAGCTAAACCCTGTTTTGGATTCCCAATGTCCATATTCCTCTGAGGTAGCACGCATGCTGTGTCAGTGTAGGGATGAGGGGGCCTTGACGGTTTACCACAAGCAATGTTTCAAAGCACCAAAGGTCCCTCAGACTCTGCAATAAGGACGGATTAACAACTGATTTTTGTTTTCCATGTCCTGTCTTCCACCCTCAGCCGCTCTCTTCTCCCCACTACATTTTTCATTTCTTCAATCAGGGTTTCATTTCCTTTGCTCTCGGCCCTCTTGGCGGTATGTGGAGGGTCAGGACTTGGCAGGAGGAGGAGGAGAAAGAGAAGGAGAGCGAGAGAAGTGCACTCCTTCGAGATCAAACGCTTGGTTCTTTTGTGAAATCTGTACAATGGAGAACTGTTAAACTATCTCCTCCCCTGCCCTAGACCCCTCCTGGCCCCCGGAGGCCACTGACAATATAGCTGTGAGGTAAATGAAGGGATTTTGATAGAAGTATACTCATGAAAATTAGGTCAGAAGTTCATCAGACCTAATTTTAGAGTTGGATGAGTGGAGAGAACTCAAACAGCTTACCCTTTCCTACTAATATGTTTATTTTTTAATGAAAGCTACTTTTTTGGTCACTTGGTGGCAGCAGACCAAACCTATGATGACCAAAAAAGCTGTCACCACATTTTTTCTGTAAGCTTAAAGGAAAATAAAACGGAGGGGGAACCTAAATGCAGTCGATGTTATCTGTTTTTAATCTTCATAAACCACAAATTTTTTTTTTGTTAGATTTGGGTTTTTGGTGCTTAACAGTTAGTGTTCAGTAGGTTTGTGGAGCAAACAGCTGCTTTACTGTACGTAAAAAAAAAAAAAAGAAAAAAAAGGAGAGAGCAGTGCTGGTAAAACAGTTAAAAAGTAGAAGCCTTCATTTTTTCTTTAGGTGATTGTTAAATTGCTGTTAACAGAAAAATACTTTCATTACAGCCAGTATATAAACTGCTCTGCCTAAAGGAAAGGAAAGTTTATTTATATAGAACAATTCAGTACAAAGACAACAGTAAAACAAAAGAGACAAAAAGCAGACTAAAGGTAAAGATTGTTAAAACAGTTAGACCACAACCTTAAACTAATACCTTATTTAACAGTTTAACTTCAGGATTACTCCTTAAACATTTTCTAACATTGCCATTCTAAAGTTTTATCTTGATATATTACTATTCAAAGGGCATGATTGGCAAGTCGAAAAAAAAGTCATTTTTCTCAACCTTTTTAAAATTAGAGTCTAAAAACCTGGCCTGCATTTCTTTATTGCCTTAAATGCAGATTAACGGGCAATTAGTATCACACAGAAGAACAGCAAAACAGACGGAAAGAAAAAAAACAAAAACAAAATGATAATAATTAGGTCTAATCTGTCAGACAAGAGCAACACTATAAAGGGTATGGCACATATCTTATCTAAGTCTGTGCTCCAAAATAGGGTATTTTAGATTTAGAAAAAGCCATAATAATAATAATAATAATAATAATAATAATAATAATAATAATAATAATAATAATAATAATAATAATAATAATAATAATAATAATAATAATAGTAGTAATAATAACAATGGCTATAGTATGTGTATAATTCAATTCAATTCAGTTTATTTCGATAGTGCCAATTCAAAACACAAGTCATCTCAGGGCACTTTACACTTCAACCAGATCATACAGTCAGATTGATTCAAAGTTTTCAATCCAAGGAAAACCAGTTGATTGCATTGACTCATTGACTCAAATACAATCCCTCACACTAAGCATGCTTGTAGCGACAGTGGAGAGGAAAAACTCCCTTTTAACAGGAAGAAACCTCCAGCAGAACCAGGCTCAGTGTGAGCGGCCATCTGCTGAGGCCGACTGGGGTTCAAGGAGACAGAAGCAGAGATAAGAGACCTAAGCAAGATATTGAGTGGAGTCAATCTTCTTATGGATACAGGTACTTTTACAGTAGGTGTAATTGGGCAGTCATATAGTCCATCATGTAGACATGTTTCACTTTCGGTACCCACTGACTGATCGTAGGAGGGTCAGTCTTCATCCAATTATTAGTCACATTTTTTCTTGCAATAATCAACAGAATATGTAATATATACCATTGTTCTGTGGTAAGCAGATGGTCAGGGAACGCATCCAATAAAAATAACAGAGCATCAAGAGGAAGGCCCACTGCCAACATTTTTTCCTGTTCTTTTTGTGGCCTGCATTTTATACTCATCACTCGAGAGGACATTCAGTGTAACACACTGACTTAAATAAACAAACGTCTTGACACAGTTTAGGTGTGTATGCAAAATAATAAGTGTGGCAAAAATAAACACCATCAAAATATGTCAACCTGGACACATTGAACTTTACCTGTAACAGGGTGATGGCAGCATTAAAGTGGGTTTAACTTTCAAGCAAGACAGTATCACTGAATGTACAGCCAGAGCTACAAAGAAATAGTTTTAATCAAGCTGTTTTAAACAGTAAAAAAGGGCAACACTTTCACTCTCTGCTGAATCACACAGTTGAAAGCTATGTGATTGGGGCATACCTGAAAGGATTTTAAACTTTTAATAGCGAGATCCACAGATTTGTGTGTATTTATTAGAAAAATTCCTAAAATGATGTAAAGTGTGTGGTTTCAATGTGACAAAACCATAATAAGGATTTGAATTCAATGGCTATGAATACCACAGCACTGATTAAGTGAGCATCATGTTACCAAAATGGAAAAACCCAGCGCTTGTGAGAGGAAGAGAAACAGGCACGGTTATTACACGAGGCAATTAGAAGATTATGTTGGAAGATAAGCCCCTTGCACAGATATATATCTGTTTATTTTCACTCTCTGTCAAAGACATCGTGGTGAAAACCTAACCACAATCTAGAGCAAAGCAATGACATGACATACAGTATCCTGTCTGAACATAGACTGGATACGAAAGTGGGGCTGCCCCTTCAAATTTAAGATGCAAAGACAGATAAACCTTAGTGTCAAGGGCTCAGAGTAGAAAAGTCCCCACAGAGCCCCCAGAGTGGAGAGCTGATGGTTGGGGTTGTTTTCTTTCAGCTGTAACCACTGAATGACCCCCACATCCACACAAAGGGAAGAAACCCAAACTTCCATGCAACCTAAAAGGTCCCACACCTTAAGAACACTTATATATATTTGTCTTTTAGAGTTCTAAGTGCTCAAGCATGCTTTCAGTTATTGCCTTCTTTTACAAGACCCCCCCTCCAACAACTCCCTTGTTCTGTGAGGCTTATCTGAGGGGATGCAGAGGAGAGAGAAGGAGAGAATGAAGAAGACAGACACTTTCATGGCTGAGTTAGGAGCTATTAGCCCCCTGTGTGCTCAGCCCTGTTCTTCCTCCTTTCTGTATTAATCTGCAGTGACAGCTTCACTGTTTACCAAATCCACCCAGGATCCTGGGGGATGACCCACCGGCGCCACTTGGCTCCATTAACCTCTGACCTTCAGCGTTACAGCACCAGAGCCAGGCCTAGGGCTCAGGGTGAGCTTGGCCTAAGTAACTGGTTGAACACCTGTCTGATGTCCAAGAAAGAGGAGCTCCTGTCACACAAAGCCAATCTGTCCCCAGTAATATATCCTGTGCTGAGCTGCACCGGACGGGTTGCTATATTACATTCACCCATGTCCTCTCTTAAAACTGGCATTAGAAGATATTGACATTAGAGCAAAATAGTGAGTGGTAAAATTCACTACATATAATTCTTTTGTTTCTTGGCAGGATTTGGTGAGTACCTTCTTGGTATAACAGATAAAACAGACATAGATGGCTACTAGCGGTGTGCAGAACTGTTTTACAAAAGGCTGGCCAAGCTAGACATATTTTCATCACAATTACCTGGTAAAATAAACTGAGGTTTCCTTACGTGGTGTTTTTTTTTTTTTTTTTTACATCTTAACTTTGTTCTAAAGCGTATTCAGTGTCCCTCCATGGGGCTAACATCCACATAACAGTCTGGTTAGCTTGGACAGTCTGGTGTGAGACAGGTGAGATTTTAAGCACAGATAACACACTGTTTATCTCTACCACATGTTCTTGTAAAGCATAGGGAGCTCTGACTAAGCGGTCCTGGTTGATCTTATAATGTTTAACTTGTGCTTATGAGCACTCTTGCTGTTGGACAAATTAAGCCTCTGAACAACTGACTAAGAAGTGGTTAGAAGAGCGTCTCACCACATTGCTGAGTTTGTCCTTGGGTGACTTTATAACACCTATGCAAAGAAGTTTGTTTTGTTTTGCTTTGATTAACATACATGAGCCTGTCGTGTTAGTGTATCAGATTCAGCCATAGATGAAAAATGCTCATCTGGAGACCTTGGATTATGATAAAGAACAAGGAAAACATCCACTTTGAATAACTATGTACACAAAAATCACAAAAATTCATTAAAATACCATTTTAACAAGAAAGAAACCACTTTACAGTGTTTTGCAAAAGTATTCACACCAATTTCCACATTTAATCTCATTACAAACTTTGGTTGCATTTTATTAGTACCGGTATATTATATAAAGGAGGAACCCTAAGTAATGTTTATTTGGCACATGCAGAGGAACTGATAGATTGTAATCTTTTTCTTTGTCTTACTAAATTTCACTGCGGGGATTAATAAAGTATAATTGAATTGAATTGAATTGAACAACGTATATGCATTCATCTCTTTGAAGTCATTACTTTTTAGAGCCACCTTTAGAAGCGATTTGGAATGCATGCACCATATGCAGACATCTACAGTATAATGCTTTCCCCCCAAAAGCCCAAGTTAAGCATCATCAGTTGTTTGAAAGTCTGGAGTGTAACAGAAATCTGATTTTTGTCCACTTTGTTTATAGTCTTTTTACTGATTATCCTGGTTACCCTTTGGTTTTTGTCTACTTGGTCATATAATTCAATAGCATTCATCCACATCTGCAAGGTCTTAGTAATTTATTTGTTGTTTGTCTCTAAAATTTCTCAAAATTATTTAGCTTTTTACTATTTCTTTTTAAAACAAAGCTGTGAATCCAATAAACACACACAAATACTTATAAGCATCTACGATTGTAAAATGTCCCCCTGCTTCTATAACATTTAGATATATATTCACTTTGAGTTCATGCAAAGAAATCTGTATTTTAACATCCCTGAGATGCAAGCTTGACTTACATGTGTAGCTGTAGATCTTAATCATCAAAGCTGACTGTTCTTTTGCAGCCTTTTTAGTGTTTTTGTTTTAAGTAAAGATGCAGCAGTTTGATGTAGCATACTGCAAGAAAGATGATAATCTACTTTAAAAAACAGAGGGCCAAATTTAGAGCCTTGAGCTACACCAACAACTTATTTTATGATACTAAATATTGTGAATACAATCCTGAAGATTTATTGATTTATTAATTTAGCAGAATCTTCTTTTAAACCAAACGAGGAAGTGCACATGCTGATGTTGCAGATTGGTAAGTATTCATAATGTCAAACTGTGCAGTCAGTCACACATACTCACAGTCACACTTCCCAGCAATGTGCTGTCTTGGTGCAGAGAAACATTAACATGCACTCTATCAGGCACACAAACACACACACACTGTGAAAAGCAAGCCAAACACCCATAGATTTCTAACCAGACATGGTGAGTGACAGAACACCAGGTCCTTCCATCAGCAGCCCGTAGACTCACTCCCCCTCCTCTTTTGACCTCTGACCCTGATGACAACCGACTGTCATCACCGTCACTCCTGGAAGATAAACACTCCATCCTGAGTGTTTGTCCTTGTGCTGATGTATGCTCATTCAATGTGTATCTGAGTGTGTCCCTTCTTTATTAAACATTTGGTTTGTTGCTGTGTTTTTTCTTCTTCACCTCTTTGCTTTCTAAATTGATATTAATCAACAAGCCCCCCTTTCTAAATCACCTGCAGCCAGGACCTGAACCAACACTATTTTAATTTTTCTTCTAAACATTAATGGAAAAAGAAGGATTTGGGCTCAGAACTTAAGAGAAGTATTTACCCTGCGTGACGCAATTGAACCAGTCAAAGTGCTTCCCTAATCAAGGTAACATGAAAAGCAGAAAATGACTCTTCTTAAGCATCAGACCCCTCCTCTAGCCACTGTAACGTAACTCTCTGAGCATATTTCCAGTAACAGCCTCTGATCCATGGTAGCGTTTCAAACTCCAAGGAAACCAAGTCCATGTTGTTGTTGATTTATTTCAGATGCAGACTCCCCTCAGTCACACAGCACACATTTTCATTGGGATCATATTTCCCCAGAATACAAACAAATTTTCATCTGATTTTCCCAAAAAATGTAAAAATAAAAATGAAAGGGGGGGAGGGAGTGGACAAAGGAAAAACGGGGATTTTGGTGTTGGGGGGGGGGTAATAAGAAAGAAGCTGAAGCCAGTTTAAGGCTCCTCCTCTCCCTGGAGAACCGCTGAGCGACAGCCAGCTGGAAACCATTGACAGGAGTTTGAGGGTTTGTGAGCAAGCGTGGAGAAAGGGGGCTTGATGGAGGGGCCTGCCTGTCTTCACGAATCTGCCAAAGAAAGTCGGGACAAAAAAAAAAAGAAGCTTTGCCATCATATTTTTCAAAATGGGGGTTTCCTTGAGAGGTAGAAGGAGCTTTTTTTAAAGAATAAACAAAATGTTAAAACAAGATGAGCTTGATATTTTTCTAAACGGCATCTGCAGGCCCCTCATAGACATTGGACTTTCATGCAGACGTTGCTGTGCATTAAAACAAAAGCTTTCTATCTAAGTGTTGTTAAGATATAACATTAAACAGTGTCAGCACAAAAACAACATCTGCCTGTGTGTTGGATAGAGAATGTGCTGATTTGAGTCATTTGGTTCTTCAAACGATGCCATAATGTCTAAGCAAATCAAATACGTCTCAAGTTTTAAACACAATGTTGAATACAAATACATATTAATTGTGTTATTGCACAATTAGTTTTTACATCTATAGTGACACATATAGGTTCCAGTACCATTTGATGCGTTGTATAACCCCCCCTTTCCCATTTGGACAACATTTAGTCTTTGATGTTTGATTATTCTGCACCAATAAAAATGAGAAATCTTTAACCCGGGTTCCTCTCCTGTGCTGTCTTCTCTTATGTTTTCCCCTCCAATGTTTTTTATCAGATATCAGTCTGGGGACAGTGGTGACCATAAAGATAGTATAAAGTCTTAGTGTTTGATGAAGTATCTCTTCGATGTTTCTTTTAATCTGACCATATGTTTTGGATCAATGATTATTTTCAGCTTTCTGGTAGAGGAAAACAAATTCTTAGTTTTTAAAAATGAGGGGTCTTTATCAGAGTATAATTGTCATGATTGGTTTAATGAACGAAAACCCACATGCAGAACACTAACGGAGACAGAGGAAAATTTAACAATGTTTATTTGGGAAACACACACAGAGTTAATCAGGAACTGGTTCTGGTGCAGGTCCGGGACTGGTTACTCTTATATCTGGAGAGATGAGAGTTTGGTTAGCCAGGTGGTTATGGCTTGACGAGTGAGTTGAATTCTGATCGTACCTTGAAGAGGTTCTAACAGATCCTTTGAGAGGGGGAACCGGTTGGGTCCAGAGACTGTGGAAGTAGCAGAGAGCTCAGCAGCAGCGTCTAGCTTCTAGCCAGAGAGTTTTCGGACTTGGGTTTGTTTCCTAGCTCTTCCCAGAGAACTGACGGAGGAATCCAGACTGAGATCTTCAGGTTTGGCTTACGTGGGCAGGCAGGCAGATTTCCAGGTTATGCTCATCCAGAGCTTCAGACTTCAGTCGGGGTTCTGCGAGCAAGAAGACAAGAACAAGTTAGAAGGCTAGTTTCTCTCAAGAGGCAACTAGTATTCACTAGGATTTCAGAGGCTCAGGTTCGCTAACCAAACTAGGTCAACACTGCGGCGTCGAAGGAAGGTCTGACTGCTGCTTATGTAGGGAGGTCTTCTGATGAGCTGATGATCCCCAGGTGTGCTGAGGACTCCAGCTCAGGAAGCCCACAGCGCTCTCTGCTGGAGACAGGTGGCAGAGCTCCAGATCCCGACAATAATGATGTTATGCATATGTTCAGAAAAACAGGCCCCCAGCATCACAGATCCTCTCTCCTACATAACGGTTGTCATGATGGATTTTTCCATAAAATCATTCTGTGCTTCACAGAATGATCTGATTGGCTCAAATAATTCTCCTTAGTGTCTCAGTAGCGTTTAGCTAACTCAAAGGGCTTTTGTAGAGATAGATTATGTCTTGGGATGTATATGACTTCAAGAGGCTACTGTTTGTTGTTATAAATCTTAAATATCCAATATTTTTTCAAACTTCCAGTTGTTCTAAAGTTTTTAGTTATTGATTTGTTGTTAGGCCCTCTTAAAAAAATCCCTAACGATTGTTTTCAAATACTTTGGGTCACCTACGTATGGTGGAAACAGTGATGCAAAAGTATGTTAAAAAGCATAAAGGACAAATGTGTAACATGGACAAAAAAGTTAGCCTAAAAAAAAAAGATTCAGTACAAATTCTTTTAAGTTCATGTATGTGAATGTTGGTGTTTTACGGTATTTATTGTCATGTCATCCTGTAAATGGTACTGTTTTGCCTTTAAGGTTTAAATTTCCACAAAACAGGAAGCGTCAAAATGATTCGGTGCAAACCAGCAAGAGTACAGAGATGTAAAGGAAGAGAGGGACCACCACACTTTAAAAAACGGAGTGTAATGACAGGGATCCTACACAAAACATGACACAAACATCCTCTCTGTGTACCACTTCAAACCAACACCACTGTGGTATACAACACACTGAAAAACATACAGCTTTAGCTGGTCAACATTGTGGTTAACATGTAAACAAGGAAACATTCAAAATACAAAACTAGGTTTACATTAATCTGCTTTGATTTTAAATAGTGGTTTAAGATAGTCCTTTTTGTCCCAGGGTGTTAAAATCAACCTCGTCAGCCATGGCAAAAGATGTAATAAACCAAATCCCAAATGCAAGCATTGGAGTGTTGTTCTCTCTAATCTCTGCTGTGGACTTTGGGAACACATGTGGAAAGCCTGATTTTATCAGTTTATCTGTACTGGAGCCATGTGCACAGCTGGTTTCTATTTCCATTGGTCAAAAACAGCAGAAGAAACATGGCCTCCCTGTTCCACAATGATGGTTTGCCGAAGCAGTCATAAGGTCCAGACATATTGAGGTTTCTACCACTGAAGTTTTGAAACTTGTTGCGGATGTCCATATTAATACAAATATAAACTCGGATGAAATGTAATACCACAGCCTTTGCAGAAACACGTTTTCTTTTTTTAGATTTTCAATTGAAATTCTATCCTGACCCATATCAAATTGGAAATGTCTAGGGCATGGAAACAAATGGAAAATGACGAGAAACATAAACATTTCAATTAGCTCTCTTATGAACATTTTTAAAAGCAATTTACTGAATGAAACGCATGTCTAGTTAAAACAATCTCAAAACCTTTCTCTGCTGTTGGCTAATAGTCAAATATCTCATTACTTTTTCCTTTTTTTTTTTTTACAAATGCATGATTGCATCAATAGATGAAGCCAAAAAGCAATCAAGTATAATGTCTGTTGTTTTCATCTGCATTTTCTCTCATCCACAACTGCCTTGTAATTCCTGATCTTTAGAGACGCGCTAATCCCACATTAAGGCACTCATGGCTAACAAATGATTACAAGGACATGATTACAGTTTTTGGATTTCCTACAGTATTCCCTCCTGGGAGAGTGGTCACAGCTCGCCATGTCCTAATTCTTCCTGGCTTCCTCTCACAGGGTTAATTAGAAAAGCTTTTTGTCCGTCGCAGATGTTTCTTTACAAAGTAATTTTCCAACTTTACATGTTGTTTTTTTTTCTTTTGCTCAGAAAGTACATAGATCACTCACAGATCAAACTGTGGATGCAAGTGTGCAGCCACATGCGCTCTTGAAACTAGATACCTCATCTGAGGTGCAGTATCTGAGTGGAAAAATACCTAGCAGCGATGGCATCAAAGAGAAGTACATGAGGAGGCTGATTGTGCTGACTTCAGTGTTGCAGGCTGATGATTTCAAACAGTAATAATCAGCTAAAAGTGCTTTGCAAAATTATCATAATGTCTTAAACTTTTACACCTTGAGACATGTTCAAAAAACACAAACTAATATATTTGAATAGGTATTCATTTTAGAGACCTATTAGAGTAAAGCATTGGATAGTTGTACATCTAAAATGTATTGCATCCATTAAATTGTTGGGGGTTTGTCTCCGGGCACCATGAAAATCTATAATCATCAATTTCCCATAGGATTAAACATCCAAACAAACATAATCAATGAATGTCATTTTATCTATTTTATTCCCTTTTAGGTCTGACTGTAAATCTGAGATCATTGTTCTCCTGCTTCAGCTTATCAGATATCTTTTTCTAGGATTTCCCAGTATTATGTAATTTGATCAGATCAGCTGTGACCAGCTTCTTTCTTCCTTTTCAAAAAACCTTTAGCTTGAAGCTGACATGTGTCACCAAGAGTACATGGTTTTATTGCACAGAACTTTACAAATAGACCAAAAACATGAATTTTAGGCTCACCTGAAAAGAAAACAAAAAACTTCTTCAATGTGGTTGCTATATCCCCTTCAACTTGTGACATACTTTTTTTTTTCTTCCTTTATTTAACCAGGAAAAGTCCCATTGAGATTAACAATCTCTTTTTCAAGGGAGTCCTGGCCAAGACAGCGGCAAAAGATTACATTTATTTACATCTATCTATAATTAGAAATTCATAAAACAGTTACAATCCATAAATCTCATATCCAAACCTTTGAGCAATCGTTTAAAATGTCCGACTGGAATCAAATCCTTCAACTTCCTGTCTTTCTGAAGATTGTTCCATGCTGTGGGGGCAGAGTACTGAAAAGCTGTCTTTCCAGCTTCAGTGCGGACACTAGGTACAGACAGAAGCAAAGACTCTTGAGAACGTAGAGAATACAATCCAGCCGCTCTTCGTTGAATGTACTCACAGAGGTATGAGGGGAGCAGACGCAGAATACCTTTATAAATGATCATATACCAGTGAGTCTACGAGTCTCTAATGCTGGCCAGCCCATACGAATGTAAAGTTCACAGTGGTTTGTGCGAGGCTTACAATTTGTGAGGCATGGTAAACTGAGTCTGAAATTTTTAGAACTGGATCTGGGGCATTGATATAGATTGGGTCACCATAGTCCAGAATGGGTAAAAACGTTGCAGCTACCAGCCTCGTCTTCGAATTAAAAGAGAAACAAAGCCTATTCCTGAAGAAGAAGCCAATTCTCAGTCTGAGTTTCTTAATCAATTGTTCAACATGAGGTTTAAAATTTTGACTTTCATCAATTAAAATTCCTAAATATGTAAAAGACTGAACCCTTTCTATCTCTGACCTACGACTTAAGTAGGTCAGAGTACTAGTACTTAAGACAGACTGTTTGATTTTTCTTATTTCACATTAATAACAACCAGAGATGGCAAAAGTACTCACTTTCCGTACTTGAGTAAAAGTACAGATACTTGT
>NW_015151286.1:110434-121817 GCF_000732505.1 Cyprinodon variegatus | reverse complement strand
AGTAAAAATATCAGAAAAATCTACTTGATTACAGTAACGAAGTATTTGTACTTCGTTACTTCCCATCTCTGATAAAAACCAGGTTTGTGGAGAAAACTTTCAGCCCACAGATGTGTGGATCACAGCAGCTCATCAATAGTTACCATTGACCTCTTAGCTGCTTCTCTGCTATATGCTCTCCTTGCCTGGCAAAGTCATTTCATTTGGACAATTGTAGGTATAAGTTTGCAGTTATGCAAACTCTTTCGATTTAAAACCTAATATGTACCCCTGATTTAAACTTCTCCATAAAAGTTTCCATTATTTGTCTGATGTGTTTTCATGGCGCTGTTTGGGCCTTAGGCTATATTTGTGATCTGAGGGTGCACTTGATTTTATTCAGCAGAGTCTGTGTATATGTACATTTCCAAATTGTATACAAAATAAACAAAACCATAAATAGTTTGTTGTTAAGCTTCTTAAGTTCACTTAAAATTGTAATACCGGGCATTTACATGTTTGGTTTTTAAGGGGGTATATTATAAAAGATTTGATGAGGTGTGAATACTTTAGCAAAGAATAACAAACAAAGAATTCAGGTATCTGGGTTAATCTTTTTGGTCAAGGACTTGAATTAACGGAAACTTATGTCAGAGGGGAGAGCACAGAGCTGAGCGCCTACTGTCACATCATAAGTTTTAAACATGTCATAGCATAAGTGGTGAAGTAAGAGCCATTCTGCATTCAGCAGACAGTGACACTCAGATTCAGGTTTGCCTAACTTGGTCATAGAGACCAGTTCCATGAGCAGCACCCTTGAGCTTACTGTGGGATAAAGGCAACAAACTAGGTCAAGATGTCAGCTCTGTCAGCCGCACTCCTTAGTTGATATATTCCATAAAAATCCAAAAACTATCAGTTAGTTAAATCGTGTGTAAATAATATGAAGGCAAAACTGGCAAATAATGAGCTATAAAAGGCAGATGTTTGTGCTTCATAATTAAAATATTTACGGTAAACCAGCGTCATCCTGTTCGAGTGCTATTCGTCAAAGGGCTGAAAAAAAATACGCTAACTCTTAAATGTTTATGAGTCGGTACGTAATTTGCTTAAAAAGGCAAAAGACAAAACAACAAAAAACAAGTCGAATGTTTTGATTTGAGTCAAGTATGCTGGATGGGGCTTGATTTAATCCGAACTGCTTTAAGACTTGGTTTTCATCACCACAATCACATCATTAAATCCGCCCACAGAAAATCAAAAACAGTTTGGGTTTGAAGAGGCCCACTCATCGCTTTTTGAGTTAACAAACCAGTTCTAAAAAAGCTGAGGAGATCTTTTATCTAAATGGTATCATGTTGCATAAGAAAATGATCGGTAATTATATAAAACAGATTCACTGACTCTAAACTTGGTCCATTGTTTTCTCTCTATGTGTCGATATATGCTTCCCTTGCCAGAAACACACAGGTTTTTTAAACATGACTGTCGACAGATGTACAGCCCACCTCTAGAACCTGAAGTGTAGCACGTATGGAGGAAACAGTTCCAGTTGGAGAAATCAGATCCATCTATGGGGAATATCCTAAAATAAACCCCTCTGTTCTCCCATATCAGGCCTTGTATAAATAAGATAGCACTGCAGGCACACTGCACCAAGGGAATTAGCCAATCCAGTCCTGTAAACATCAGCCAATGACTTCTGGCAGGCTGGGCCAGCTCTCAGGAGGGGAGGTTCTGCACTGGAATTCATAAATAAATCACTTTTTCTGGGAGGATTATGTGTCCACACTTCCCCCGTCCTCGCAACACCCCCACCCCTTCCCAAAAAAAATAAACAGAGCAAAAGCAGAAATAGCAGAACTTAAGCACTGCTACAGGAAATTATCAGGGCCCCTTACTATCATTTAGGGACATTACTTTCATAGCATTTTGATGTGAGTAAGACAGAACCTGTTTTGGGATATTACAAAACCCTCCTTCTGTGAGGTCAGTGACCTTTAGTGGAGTTGCTTGTTTTCCTAACCACTAGCTGCTGTGGACTTTTTTCGTGCCATCAACAGTTTTAAAGAGGAAGTAATCTAGTTTAACTTTTAATGTACTTTCCCTAAACATAATCACGTCTGAGAAACATAGAGGCCAAATCACAGTATTTGGATCAATCATTAAATTGGACATTTTCAATAAATTCTGAATAAAACAAAAGGAATTATAAACACGCAACCTGCTTTTATCCCATCTTGTTTGCTGAAAACTGGATTTGGAAATCACTGTGTTGCAACAGCCTGGAAGCTGCCCTGAAAAGCAGTTTAGAGAACTGCTGTAATGCAAAGGCAGCGTTAGCGTGCATCACTTAAAAACCAAGACAAAGTCACAATTTTGGATCCAAACCAGGTCTCCTCTGAGTCATAAGCGAAGCATTTGTTTGGATATGTGTATGTTGCTATTATAACAGAAGGGAAAGAGCTCTCTTAGGCTCAGGTAAAATAATAATTTTTATACGGTATACTTGCTAAAAAGTGCTGTACAGTAACTAAAGTTTTAAATTTGCAGGAAAAGTTTACTTCTTGAAAAAAACCCAACTATAAAAAAAAAAAAAGAACATAATTGTTCAGCGTTTACTAAGCATTTCGGAGACATTATCAGTCAAATGAAACCAGGTATAGGCTTTACCTGCCACAAGCAATGCTCTGGCTCACCTGGCGACTTTGCTTAGTCTCTATAGCCATACTGAAAACGATTATGCAACAGCTTTGGCATCTACTTAATCATATTTAACTACTTCAACATAATTGTTTCATGTCTTACCCTGCTAACATAAACAATTACGGTAATTAAATACAATTAAGTAGATTCCAAAAATGCTTGTATTATTATTATTATTTTTTTTAAATGGATCAAAGACCAGCCAAAAGTGCACCTCACACTCAAACACCACGCAAAAAATAAAGAAATAAAAATTGTGTGTGTCGTGATGAAAAGGAGTAAACTAGAGGCTGACTGGTGATGGGATACAGTGAAAGTAAATACAAATGAAGGGAGATCATATCTGCCCTGGGAATAAAAATAGGATCTCTAAACAAAAGACATATGCAGCTGCAGCAGCAGACTGCGGTGCTTTTCCTCTTTCCCAATGGGCAGGCTGAACACTATTGTCATATTAACTTGTCGCCAAAGGGATAAAACATGTGCATAAACTCATGAACTTGTGCTGTGCCCCTTTGTAAAAAAAATAAAATAAATTGTTCCGTGCACAGAAAATGGTTTCCTTTCCCTCTTTTGCTCACTGTGTGCATAAAAACATGACAAAAAATAAAGACTTGGTCCAATTTTGTTCTACAGTAACATTTCAGACAGGATGATACAAATTGAATACTTTTTACGGGTCTGGTATGCACAGCACTAAAGTGAATTTGAACTGGAAACAAAGTCAACATGTTAATTGAAAATGAAATTACTAGAGAAGGATCTTAAAATATGATGTACCATCTGCAACATTTCAATCCAACCATTCATTTCTGTCACGCCCTTCTGAGGGTAACAAGCGGTCAATGGGCGACTGGCAGGGTACTCCCTGGACGGGTCGCCAGTCTGTCGCAGGGCAACACAAAGACAAACAACCATTAATGCACACACTCACACCTAAGGAGAAATTAGAAAAGCCAATTAACCTGTTTGGACTGTGGGAGGAAGCGGGAGTACCCAGAGAGAACCTATGCATGCAAAGGAAGAACATGCAAACTCTCAACAGAAAGACCCCGGCTCGGGAATCGAACCCAGAACCTTCTTGCTGCAAGGCAGCAGTGCTGTCCACTGTTCTACTTTTTGTTCTACAGCTTTCCCATATTCCAAAATGAAACAAACTTCAGTCTTCATGTGGGGCTTTAAGAGCAGAATGATCCATAACATGACATGAAATTAACCCGATAAGAGATCACCAAATAATAAACCAACCTTCCTCTAAGGTGATCTCAGCTCCTAGTCTTAAATCCTTAAAATCTTTGATAAGCTAACAGGAAGACTGAAATATCTTAACCGAATTTAAAGAGGACTGGAACTACATTTATTAAGAAGCATATATAAGCAGTAAGTATCCAACATAGAAAACAAAGCAGTCAGAACGATTTAAGCCTGGATTATCAACACAAGGTGCTATGATTTGGTTTTGACTCCAACAGGACTACATTTATTTCTTTATTACTGTTGTTCTGTTTTGCTCGTCTTTCATTTTCGTACCATTTCTTTGTGTGTTCATTATTGACTCGCCTTGAGCTCATTGGTTCCGGTATCAAACTAGCCTCACTGCATTCTGTTGACTAATCCCACCCTGTCTGCCAGCAGCTACAACGGTTGGAACAAAAGCTGCGTTTCCATCAAGTATCTAATTGTGTAAAATTCTAAATGTGGGGAAAAAGCTGCTTAAGGAAAACACATAAAAAGTGTAAGAAAACAACTCCAAATTTTCTCTGCAGTGTATTTTTGCAGAACTACAACCCATATGAATACTTACTTTGCATAACAGAAGTCACATGATACACAAAAGAATGTAACTGCTGGCGACAAAGAGGACAACACATATCGTTATTGTGTGAATAACTTATTCATGTGTGTTTCTAATCACACTTTTTATTTAATTTTAACACTGTCATTGCTGTTTGTTCTTTCTGACATTTGAAGAAAATCACAGTTTTGCAAACAGTTGTAAAAGAAGCACAGCTAGTAAAAGAGACATTTGTTTTAAACTAAATATGTTTTATTATGCTTCTAATAGACAGAATCATCTCATATAGCCAGCCAATGCCATTGACTTGTTTATGGTACACTGGTTTCTTGATAAATGGTTCACATCAACTATTCAGTGCTTTGTTACACAAGAAATGCTTCTAATAAACAAGCTATAGTTTATTTAAGATAAAAGGAGATTATGGAAACAGTGACAAATAATGCTACAGTACTTAAGTAATTGAAAGTTGGGGAAAGAGGGTGTTTTCCAATGGAGGAGGTTGCTGTTGTTGTTTTCGTTCTTTAACATTGCTAACTTCTTCTTGTGTGGGCATGAATGGGTTAAATGGTTGCTCTCAAAGACGCTTGTGCCCTCAGATGCGCGCAGAAGCATCAAAGAGTGGAGCACGGCGCGCCTCCTCCTCATGTTCCATAATGTCTGCAGCTCAACTTTTATTCATACAGTTAAACCCTCAGAAAAACCTTGTGGGTGTGAAGGATGCCTGCAAAAAGGCGACACACACAGATCAACCTCCAGTATCCGGTTCAATACAGTCTGCACACAGGTGCAGCAACCCCAAAGGACACACCAAACACAGTTTGGCACACGTGTCGCTCATCACAGCTACAAAAAACGAAATTAAATGAATGTTAACATCTGTTGATGTGTTAAGGGGAGAAAAAATAGGTTATTTCAGGTCTGAAATAGTTTACCACAGTTTTTTTTGGGGGGCTTGTAACAAATGTGTCTGGGGAAAGTAAGGGGGCTTCCTTTTTCCACATCAATAAGATAAGAAAGGAAGTGACATCAGTTCCTGTTGCAAACTGAGCTGCAGCAGCAGGAGGCCGACAGTGAGTAATGCATGTTTTATGCCCACAAAACAAAAATGCTGACATGAACTGCTTGAGCTGTAAAAGATATGTATATAATATTTGTTCTGTTTTTTTTATATTTTAACCCTCTTAAACATTCTTTCCAAATCCTCAACTGGGAATTTTGATGTAATTCCTTGTAGTTAGTTTTCCTCAAATACATCCAAACTTTGTCAATATGCAGAGTGGATTTTAAGGAGACAGTTCTCTAAAAACTCCTGTCTTTAAAGTAAAAGGTAATTATTAGAGAAAAGGAGTTTCCCAGAAGCAACCTGTGTCAAATTTGCCTGTAAAACAGACAATTCTGGAATACATTGGACTACCCAAGTTTAATCAGATCAATCAATGCTAAAATCAGCTAACTCATAACTCCAATATTAATCCAACATGCTACATTATCAACTCTTATGACAGCAACAGAGTGACTCAAATATTAGTGTCAACTCTAAAAATATGACTTTTATTATGAGAAGGCACCAACAAAAAAAATGTATCCAAATTAAGCCAGGGTTGCAAAGAAAAAAAGAATGCTATCCTTCAGGGTTAGATGTGAAAAAGTACATGGCAGTAAAAGCTTGACCATGGCCAGAGAGGACACGTTTGAGCAATATTGTTTGTAAACTGAGCCCTGAACTTGCGACTGCAGGGTTCACGGCATGAGTCACAACCTGTGGTGTCGCCAAGGTTAAGCGGCTCAGTAAACATGGCAACAGGCTGCCAAAAAGGAGAAAGTGCCATGGAAAGTACCTTAGACAATTTGCAGCTCAGATAAAAGAACGCATGCTCTTGATAAGACGGGCCGCTCTGCCGCTCCAGCTGAATATCTACAGGGAGAGGAAGAAAGCAGAGATTAAGATGCGCAACAAGAGGATGTATGTAGGCTGAGTGCATACTTGGTCTTTGTTCAATAAATGTTAAGGTTATAAATAGTCAAACGGAGGGCAAAAATGAATCTGATTTAAATGTTATTAACTGTTGAAGTGGTCTAGTCTGTCAACAAAGTGACATTTAGCTTTACATTCTGAGAGTTTTTTTTAGGGCCTGTCTAACCCAGACATAGCCTCACTTTGTTTCGTGGGCGACAAAGTAATGACTCATTTGAGTTGTTGCACTTTCTCATAATAGGGGGGATGTGGAGAGCTGACATACCACCCTAGTTCTAGATAGTGGACCTGCAGGGCCACATGAAGGCGGAGTTGTCACACTGTCACAGTCTGAAGTCCAGACTTTGAACCCGCTCCTCTTTGGACTTGGCTGCAACTCAAACAGGCAACAGGCCGTTTGCCTAGGCTGATAAACAACTCCTGGGCACGGAAACAAGCTGACTGAGAACAAGCAGAGCCGAACATTTGCACATCCTACATTTGGCACGTGCACATGTTTATTCTTGAAATCTTTTAAGCAGGGGTTTTAGGTTAATTTTGTAAATGAAAGTGGCCATGATTTCATAGTGGGCTTCTTGCTCTCAGCTTGCAATGTCATAATCATCTTTTGGTTTGAGCACATTTTGAAAAAGTCTGTGGCACACAAGAGTCTTTTGTCTTTTGTCGTCACTACCGCACATTACATCAAGAAAAGTTCTCAGGAAGTGGGCAGAAAGGGGAGTTTTGTTCACACTAAAATAGCTAGAAAAAAACAAAAATCTTAGGCCCTAGCATTTTACAGTTTTATCTTTTGTCTTGTGTTTGTCAGTCTGTGCCCATCATACACTAAATGATATATTCCTAAAACAAAAACAGGCGAGGAAGCCTCCACATTAAAGGGAAGTATCTCTGCCTCAGAGTCCAAGTCCACTCTTATGCAACCAGCAAGGTAATTTACTATAACCCACTTAGGAAAGAAAGAGATCAGTGTGGTGGCTGCAAAGTTCATTAGCCAGGGACACTATTTCTTGGAAGTCTCGAGGGTACTCTCTATGTCAAAGACATGTGGGGTTGACGTGAAAAGTCCAACCTATTTTACAGCCATGAATCGCTTGAAAATCAACACACAAAGATTTTCCCACTAGAGCTTTTTTCTGCCAATCTTAGTCCAGGGTCATATAAAGCATGTAGTATGTCGACATACTGTACAAAGGAGTAGAGACCAAGACACAGACCATAAAAATACACTTCCTTTTGTACATTAAAGAGATAGTTCAGGAATTTCGAATCTATAAAAGTGCAATTATAATTCATATGATATGTGTAGACAGGGTTTTAAGGTTGTTGCATTCAAGTGATTTATGATGGAAACTATTTTAACAGATCTTTTTTTGTATCTCCCCTTTCCATATTGTCAGTGTGTGAGTAGTTCATGGATTCGACTCACAGCTTTGATAAATAACAGAACAGAAGATGAGCAGCCTTCTCAAAGGACAAAGCCTAACTTGGTGATAGCTCTCAGATGGGAGATCTACCCCATGACAGCAGACTAAACATAGTGGCAGCGTCATGCTGTGGGTATGCTCTTCTTCTGCACATAGTGTCAACTTTCTGGTCATACAGACTACTCAAAGAATTACATTTATAAATTTACATTTACCCGGCTGTATCCTAAAAAAAGTGAAGTACAACAATCATTAACCAGCTTTGAGTTGAGTATGGAATTAGAATAATTTAATCTACAACCCATAAAATTACCTACAAAGCGGTCGCTAATGTGGTTGTATTTATAAAGCCTTGCATAGGATACATACTAAAAGTGCATGAATGCCAAAAATTTGAAAATGGGGCACAGCTGTAAAGTACCTCAAAGGCTCTGCTTTAAACTCGGCTCTCTACATACCAGCGTTCAGGCATAA
The DNA here is from genome assembly GCF_000732505.1 of Cyprinodon variegatus. Classification (NCBI taxonomy): domain Eukaryota; kingdom Metazoa; phylum Chordata; class Actinopteri; order Cyprinodontiformes; family Cyprinodontidae; genus Cyprinodon; species Cyprinodon variegatus. Next base: position 113,461 of record NW_015151286.1, on the reverse strand, counting down.
ATGGTCCATGCAAGGCACCTCATGAAAGTCATTGTACATTTAAATGGTTAATGATTGAAACAGCAGAGACTAAAAAGAAAAGAAAATGCAGCTTAATGGTGGCAGAAATAGATCCAGTAATGAGTAAGGTGGACTGTTATAAAAAAAAGTTTGGTAACCACAGTTATGGCGTGACAAATAAGAGGAAGTTGCCTACCATGAATGGCAACACAAGTTCGATGGATGCACAGGTCATAATAACAACACTATCTTTCAGTTTATTCAACTACAGTTTTGGTTTTAGAGTTAGAATTAGCCATAAATATGGCTTTTATCATATTTAAGGCATGATCGCCAAAGATCTCGAATAAATAAATTGCATATACAACTTTTTTTTTTTATTACGTGCAATAAGTTGGAGTATTGCAGGGAGTCTACAAATATTGCAGCAAAAATGTAAAGACCTGCAAATGGAATCCCAGAATGCTCAGCACCTCTCATTAATAAAAATAAAGAAATATTAATCCAAAAATGCGGATAAGTAGCACTCTTTAGTTAACCTGACTCCGCCTCTTTAGTTAACCTGACTCCGCCAGATGGATTTTCTCCGCATATCCATCTGGAAACCTTCCGTTGAAGTAATTTTGGGAAGGGGCGAAAATACTGGTTAGCTGATTGGCCTATGTTGGTGATAGACGGGCCAAATAAACCAATCAGATCAACGAAGCATATGACGTACTAACAGAGCGACAACAAAAACACAACCACAAGCCAGGCACAAGCCAATTGATAGATCAAACTCTTGCCGAAACCAGTCGGGAGAAGAGCAAAAACATCTTTTCCTCTGAGAAAAGCCTCCAGAGCAGTGTTTTGCTCTTCTTTCAGTGAAGAAATACTCTGTAATTCCGATAAAACTTGCTCGATAGCCACGCTAACGCTAGTTTCATCGGCTGAAGCCGCCATGTTCTTTAGACTGAACTGTCGCGCTTCTCGTTGCGTCACACCTCAACCCGCCTCAAAGCCAACGCTGATTGGACGTTCGTTTGTTGAACTGCTCCAAATTTTCTTTAACGGAGAGTCTCCAGACTGATCTGCGAGTGAAACCTTGAAAGCTCGCGAGATCAGGATGGTCTCACGAGGCTACTCTTTAGTATCTGTAAGATGTAACGGCCATATCTGCTTATTACCGTTTCCTAATCGCTCTATATGTCTGTACATTTTTCTGGCTTTTAAAAGAAAAATTACAACCATACAAAACTATGTCCAATTGTTACTATAATTAAATCTTACCTATGCACATTTATATTTCATAAATACATTTAATCTTTATTATTGAATGTTGGTTATCCATAACTTATTGTGTTTGTGCAGGACCATGCACCCGCAGGTACTGTACCCTTACTGTTCTACATTGTGGTTGCGCTCATTGACTTCTTTTTATTTAATACCTGTGATAATTAGGGGTAAGAAAAATGCCAAAGGAAGGTTAAATCATTCAAATAAGCCAGTAATCATCATGGGCCAGGAAATCTTGGTGATTGGTGAAAAACCCATTCCTTCCTAATTCTTCCATCAGTCCTCCAGCAGAGCATCGTCCATTGTGCAGCGTTATAAAATATCGGTATTTAAATGTTTACAGTAATCACTGTGAACGCCTCACACCCTGTCACATTTGTTGATCTGTGGTACGACTCAGTTAAAAGGGCCAAGGACCCTAATAGTGCATATTAAAAGAGAAAACTTGCAGGTGAGTAAACTTACAAATATGTGTGCACCTTGATTGAGAATTTAAGCTAGCTTATAAACCATTTTTCATTTGCAGTTGCAACCCAGGAGCAAAAGCTGATATCACACTACACGTTCCGCTTCAATAAAGTTGATCTACGATTTAAGTTTTGAATGACGTGAATTTGAATGACTGAGAGAAATTAGGAGATCTGGCTTTAATTACCCACCACACCGTGGTTATTGCCAGTTTGCCCCTGTCTCCATAATGAATGCGTCCTGTGCAAAAGGGTTAGAGCTGGTTTAAGGATTGAACATTTTCTCGTCAAGTTTTTATAGATGACAACATTTGCGTATAACTTTGTAACGTGACCAAATATGGAACATTTAACACTATAGTATGGTAAGGCACTGTAAAGGTTAAAGAATCTGGCCATGATCTGTGATTATTCTGTAAAAAAATGCTCTCTATATGGGATTTTGTCTTCATATCCTCATTAGATATACTCAAGGGATTTAGGTATTTCAAACAAACACTCCTGAGTGTCTGAGGACTTTAGCTTTTCCGTCTTTTACTGCAAATGTCCCAAGAGCAACAGGAAAAGAGGAAGCTCCACCCTTTACCATATCCTTCATTAACCTTGCTCAGACAGCTGAGCTAAGTCAAGGCCACCGTTTGCTGCACTCTTTTCACTTCTTTCATGTGAGCATGCAGCAAGCCCCCCGTCACCCCCCTGGTTAACACATCTGCATATATGATCTACATAAACGAGCTCCAGAAAACTTACCTCCAGTTTCTTTATTCCCTACTTTCTCTTTATTTAGGATCCATTAAAAAAAAAAAAAAAACAAGGCCTCCCTCCCCACTCTATTCCTTTTCATTCCTCTATCCTCTCTGCCTCCCACCTCCCTTTGCTTTCCTTTCCTTTCCTTCATCTCTTGGGCCCTCTCACTGACAGCTGGCTCTGATTAGGGCTGTGAAAAATGGGGCAGTCACGCCAGCAATCCGCCCACCAGCCCCCCCACCCCCCAAACATTCCTACAGCATGACTCCGCACTTTTTCCCCTCTGCTGTGAGGCCTGTCTTTGCTTCCCTCCCATTTGCTTTCTGTCTTTCTTCAGCTGTGTTCTTTTTTTTTTCTTTCTTGTTATTTTTTGCAGTTTCAACAGTGCACCCTGCAGCAACCAGAAAGGTAAACTTTATGCAAGCAAATGTCTGCTTTGGGGAATTTCTGTCCTATATTTAATTAGATCAGCTAAATATACAAGGCTTTGGGGGGGGGACAAAGACAGATATATATGTTCAAATTAGCCATACAGGGT
>NW_015151286.1:103102-110300 GCF_000732505.1 Cyprinodon variegatus | reverse complement strand
AAGGAAGGAAGGAAGGAAGGAAGGAAGGAAGGAAGGAAGGAAGGAAGGAAGGATTCTTTTCCTAACTGCTTAGATCCCTGGTCATCCGACGGAGAGCTCGGTGTTGCGGAAACAGTCCACAGCTTCTTCACAGATGGAGCACGGTTTTAAAACACAACCAGCCCGCACAAGAACAAACACACTCCATCACTGCCTCATACTTTGACGTTTATGGTACGTTACTTGACTGTATAATGATTACAGCATGTCAGAGTGCACACTGTTTTGGCAGATTTTTCCATACATGCTTATTTATTTGTCTAAACTGACACAGAAATCAACCTCAATGTCATTGGAACCCGCAGTAAACGTTGACAGAGATTTTGTTGCGTGATTTGGCTGCGTTCAGGCAGTTCAGACAATAAAAGCAGCGCTATCCACATTCGGTCTGCCAAACCTTTCACTCTCTCCTGCTTGACATGCTGAGAAAATAAAGCTTTCATCCAAAATTCATCAGAGAATGTTGACGCCATAAAAGCATTTGGCTTGAATAATTTTCCCATGATGTACAATAACCAAGGGATTAATAGGCGGGGTTTCACAATAGGACTATAAACCTGTTTTCTCCTGATATATTAAAGATTTTAACGATTCCATCACATCTTGTGACTCCTTCCACTAAATATTAAAGCACATGTTAACTTTTGACAACAGCGAAAGTTGACTGGACAATACTGAATGGCAGCTGTGTATTAGTCATTACTTGGTTTGTGTTTAGCTAAGTCTTTACTAAGACATTAGCTCAATTATTGCTTAAAATTTTTACTTTAAAGGACTACATCACATATGAGCAAAGCTTTGCCATAATGATGCATTTTGCATGGGTCATGAAATGTTCAATGTGTTTCTTAAAGATTAAGGTAAAAAAAATAAATCAATAAATTAACAGCAGCTGTAAGTTCAAGGTAAGTTTCTAGAAAAGCAAACATTGCTTATTTCTTTTAAACTAAGCTGCTGGTTAGCTTGTTAAGTTTAGCAACAAAGTCTTGCAACTTTCACTGAAATTACTGAAATATTCTTTATCAAAATATCGTTCAATATTCAAAGTAGCCAATGAAAAATCTTCTCCCAAAGAAGACTTTCTTAAACCATTGGTTTATTTTTATCATCAAATCCAACAGCAAATCTATCCATCATGGGCCACAGGCTTGTCTCATCTATGCGGCCAGTCAAAGGTACTGAGTGTTATTAGGATTACAGCATTGCCTTTTATCCTTCCAATAGTTTTAACTGTAAACAGACATGTCTTTAAATAAACCTCTAATGTTACGTTCAGATCGCACCATTCAAAAGCAGCAGAAGCAGCTAGTTTACATGCAAAGTCAATGGTTGACACGCATCAAGGTGCAGCAAAAGGACAGGCTTGCGGTCTGAACGCAGCATTATTCATTAAAGTAAGCCACCAACTCTCGATTCCTTCCACCATTGTTAAAGGCAATGAAAGGACTTGTACAAGTATCAAAAATAAAGCTGCACGCAGGATTTTGCTGCTTCTGCTGCATGCGGTCTGATGTAGCATAATATAACTAGGGTGACCATATTTTCATTTGGGAAAACCAGGACACCTTGGAGCGGGGGGGGGGGATCTCTGTTCCCATGCATAGAGATGTCTATATCTACAGTTGATTTATTAAAAATGCTTTTCAGTAAAAGTCAACAGCAATAACTTCAGTAACAAACGATAATTTTATTCAAAATGTATTTATTAAAAATGCTTAACAATTCCTCTAATGAATGAATAGCACAATGAAAGAAATAATGTCTCATCTAAACATCCCTCACTTAACAATAAAACTTAACAATAACTCTCAACTCCCAATAACCAGAGATGGGAAGTAACAAAGTACAAATACTTCGTTACTGTACTCAAGTAGATTTTTCTGATATTTTTACTTTACTTTACTACATTTTTTTATGGCGACTTTTTACTTCTACTCCTTACATTTTTACACAAATATCTGTACTTTCTACTCCTTACATTTTAAAAAATTGGCTCGTTACTTTAGTTTTGAATCATTTCAATGGAGTTACCGTTATTATTTTTCACGTCATCAATACCAAATTCAATCTAATTGGATGGGAATCTACGTTGCATTTGACGCACCACTACAAGATGAATCGACAGATTCGGCGGTATTCATTGGCGGCAAATCATTGCAGCTTGGTGGCGGTGGCGTTAGCATAGTAGCATGGACGACGAGATGATTGAAAATCAACACAACGGAGATCTAGTCCTATTGGCAGACATCCATTTAAAATGTAGGCAACGGCATGAAAAAAGTGGTTTCTACTTTTACTTTTATACTTTAAGTAAATTTACAAGCCTGTACTTTGTTACTTTTACTTGAGTAAAGAAGTTTAATCAGTACTTCCACTTTTACCAGAGTATTTTTTAACACAAGTATCTGTACTTTTACTCAAGTACGGAAAGTAAGTACTTTTGCCATCTTTGCCAATAACAGATGATACTCAGCCTCAGCAATGAACGAAATAATGTCTGTTCTGTAGGCTATTGGAAAAAATAAATTAACAAATGAGCTAATTAACCAAAAATACCTCTTGTGTGGCAAAAATAACTCAAAATGTACCAAAAACCAAGAAACATATCAATAGACTATCTTTACTTTCGGTGTCCAGGTGGATTTTCAGATCCCTTGCACCGCCATTGGACACCGAGACATATGTGCCTGCTTTGCACACTGTGCACAAGGCCTCCAATGTGTCTCGACCCGGTCTGAAAGCGGGGAAACTCTTTTGTAAATCGTCGGTAAACATATATTTGCGCTTTTGCATGTTGTTGGCGTACTGACAGCCACGCAATTTATATTCTAATTAAGAACAGGGCTGCCCGCACTGACGCGGCTCAGGGACTACGTCACACGCAGCGTCGTGCGCAGTGCCCTAGTGCCCGTAAATGTAATGGTCCAATTAAGGTAATTTAAAAAACAGGACATTTCCTCACATCTAAAAAAAAAAAACGGGACGCCCGGGACAGGACGTGAAATACGGATATGTCCCGGATAATACTGACGTTTGGTCACCCTATAATATAAGCAATATCCAAGGTTTCCACAGCAACTTTTTAAAACTGAGACATGCTATATACATATGTGCAACAATATTTAAATAAATGCAACTGCAATAGCAATGACCTGACATTACAATTTCTTACATTTATCCATTTCTATGTAGACCTTCTGTTTACATTAAGGACATTTTACTCACTTTGAGTCCTTGAAGTCATTCCAAAAACAAGGAAGTCATACACTGGGAGACTGGTTGACTGTGTGAAGCAATTTCTGAATGTTGGTAGCCCTCAAAGCAACGGAGGAGCAAGTTCACTCTGAATAATAAAAAAAAAGCTATAATTTACTAATCCCCTTCATATTAGCAGCAGACTTTAGGGTAGCATACTGTCACAGGATGTGATGGTTCTTTTAGTTTTCCTGTCAACTTCAAGATATTTACAAAATCCTGAACCAACCAGTGGCAACTATATACCAGAGCACTTTATCATTGGCCTTGGTAAGGTTGGTCTTTTGTGGTGATATTCCAAATATTCCAAATTGAATATAAATTATCATTGTCATATTAGTATTACTTTGGTAATTGTGTCATAGTGAGCTAAGAGCCATATTCTAGTTCTTTTCATATACTTGGTTAAAGAGACATAAGGTTCAGCTGAAAAAAAGACCAGTAAAATAGCCTTTTTATTTAACCTTTGTCACTAAAACATTATTGATGAGCAGACTTACACCTCAGAAGTTCATCTCTAATACACCTATAAGCCTGCAGCCTATTTTCGCTGAATTCATTTGGGTCTGTAGTTCTTGCTCTGTTCTGAGGATTCAACATTAGAGTCCTGCACGGGTCGAGTTTTACCAACCCGCACCCGCCCAAACCCGTTAGGATGACTACCGAACCTACCGATATCTTCAATTCAAATCCGAACCCGACCCGTTGATATTTAACCCGCAACCCGACCCGTTAACACATCAAGTAATAGGCTATAGTATGCTGCGCTGCAGAACAGCGCCATTAACACTGCAGCAGACGTGTATGCACTGACTGTGGCCTTTTTGGAGGGAAGCCCACACTGCCGGCAGGCCTTTAAGCTACAACAAGGGTGACCCCAGTGCCTGATAAATATAACATTTCTGATGTCCATAACAACACACACGCATAAAAAAAAAAATCACCAACTACCTGCCCGCACTAAAAAAATATCCGCCCGACCCCCTGACCCCTTTATTTTTATTTATGTATTTTTCACCTGCAAAAGAGCATTTTAGCGGGTGACCCGTCGGGGACCCGCGGGTACCCGACCCGTTGCAGCACTCTATTCAACATTATGCGTGTTAATGTTAAATAGTTCAAATCTAGCAAACAATCGAAAAATTATATAATCAAGATGAATCAATGGCAACTCCAAATAAGGTGAAAAAGTAACGAATAAAAACCCAGCTGAGTATGAGCATCCGCTACGAGAATGAGCAGAGGACTGCTGCAGTTCTTGTGTTTTGGCCACAGGTGGCAGCATTGTTAGAAAGCTCGGTAAAGCCTCTTTAAATAGTAAAGTAGCAAAAATAAACAGCAAATGCACTCATATTGTTTGAAAATGGAGGAGCAGAATTTACAGCTGGGCTTTCATGAACACTCTTTTTAGACTTGCCCTTATGATTTGCTAATGGCAACACCTTGCCAGCAACAATAAGCTATTTGTTGGGCTACTCTATAAAGCCTGGAACTCAGTTCTACTCCAGTCACTTAGAAATGAGAAAGCTTTCTGGATGGGAAGCAAAACGTCTTCAAACTTGGAAAACAAAGTCCAGTGATTTCTTTTTAACTTTTTTGGAATGACTATGATCTGGATGACAGAGAATCTTCACCAACAAGCTGTGAGAAATGAACTGAAAATGGAAAGATTTTTTGAACACACATTAACAAGGAAATGGTCAAAACAAAAACCCAAATCCAAACACCAAAGATTAAAACACTTAGATCTACGGAAGTCTGTGTTTTTTTAACTTGCAAACCTTTTTGTAATGAACATATTTAAATTAAGATGTGTATCTTGAAAAGTGTGCAACACACCCAGCTGAAATAACTAAGGAGGAACTTACCAACTTTTCCCACCATATCTGCTGCATATGAAAACCTGATAATTTCTCTCACAGTCTAATATGAAGTGGAGAAAACTGTTACAACATTCTCTAAGCTTCCCAGAGGCCAGCAGATGTTTTGTGTCATGTTACATAAACAAGAAAGAACACTTTCATCCATCATGATGTTGAACTAGGATTCTTAAGACCCCTTCTCCATCTCAGTCATCTTGCAGAAGCAAAGGCATATTTAGGGCGCCAACCTTGATATTACCTCATTGGATATAAATCAAGCCTTATTTAAAAATAACCGCTCTATGCAGCACTGTCCCCACCAAAAAGAGAGGCTTTCAACATTATTGTTCTAAAGCTCTTCAACTTTTGTTCGTGTCAAAGTTTTCAGCTATCACTTATTAAAAAACAAAATCATATATGAGCAGAGGGTAAAGTTAAACTCACATGAAAGCAAAGTAATGGAAACTTTTGATTCATAGGCTTGTCTAGTAAGTCAAACTCATATCCTGTGTTTAAAGACTTTCTGAAAGGCCTCTCACTAGAGGCATTTCAGGCGCCCACTGTAATCAAAATCAGATGAAAGATGTAATCGCGGACAAAACTTCCAGCTGGAGTGATATTTGGGTTAATTAGACATATTTCTTTGAAGCCAAACAAAAGGGCACAAATATGTTTATCTTTGAAGTATGCAAAGATGGCAGACTTGACACCTTCGGTTTGTATTATGATTGTTCCCATGTCCTGTGAATGAGTCATTCAGTAAGTGGGTTGCCTAAAGTGGTAGCTCCAGAACTGTACTCCAACATGATCCCACCCACAGTAGCTGAATGTCTTTACAGCAACATACTTATCTTTGCTTTGCTAACTCTGCCCTTAGGATAGGTTAAGTGAGTCACAGTCAACTTCTAACATCTGTAGCTAAAGACGCTGGTTATATCAAAATAAATGAACTTATTAAGGTCAATAGTATCAACATGTCAGTGTGAGATTTTTTCTGACACATTTTTCCAACACTTTAAAGGTCAAACAAAAATGCTTTTCTTTGGCTGCTAGAGCATTGATAGAATTAAGAAGTCATTAAATTACAACCATGTAATTGGCCACATGAACATGATAAAAGATTCATGCCCCTCATACCCTGACCTAAATACAGCAATTTAAGAGAAACAAGGATAGTGAAAGAGCTAAAAGAAATCTAGAACAAAAGACTTATGCAAATATGGCCAAAAAATTATATTTTTAAGATATATACATCTTTTGGGTAAATTTTGTAAACTTTTGAGACAAAAGTGGAGCTTTTTAGGAGATGTGCCTTTATATCTGGTGGTAAACTATCACAAAACTCAAGGGAGAAAAAAAAACTTTTCCCAGTAGGACAGAGTTGTGGCTGTGTGTTAGGCACAGGTAAATACTTACAGGATACATTGGACACATTCCCTCACCTCACCCATACTTTTGGCGTCTAATTGGATAAATTGTTTTGAAATAAACTCACTCCTACTAGAGTTCTTTTTCTGACTACTCTACCCTCTTTCAGTTGTTTCATTGAACGACGCACAAACATGTTTGAAATAATAGGGAAAAATCTGGTTTACAGTCTAACTGAATTGTTTTTATATAATTTTCTATCTATATATATATTGATATATTATATATATATATATATATATATCAATATATATTATATATATTGATATATATATATAGATATATATATATCTATATATATATTGTGCCATTTGGAGTGTGGAGTGAATTATACATTAACAAGTAGATATTGTCACTGGAAGTACTTTACACTGTCCTAACATGTATACCTAATTGAAAGTATTTATATTGTGAAAAACAGATATTGGCGTATGTCATCGTTTCGCTTGAATTTATTAAATGTGCATTTTTTGGCTACTTCACTTATCTCAGGTGTGCAAAGTTTTTCTCATGGTATCAGTGTATAGCATCCACTGATTTAAAAAAATAAAACAAAAGCTTCAAACTAGCCTATAGGAATTTTCTGGAAGGTATAGAGGACAATCTTTTATTTC